>NW_015386465.1:2112237-2127285 GCF_001527695.2 Protobothrops mucrosquamatus
ACAGCAGTGTGCTGCAGCTGCCAAAAAAGCCAACACAGTGCTAGGCTGCATTAACAGAGGGATAGAATCAAGATCACATGAAGTATTAATACCACTTTACAATGCCTTGGTAAGGCCACACTTGGAATACTGCATCCAGTTTTGGTCACCACGATGTAAAAAAGATGTTGAGACTCTAGAAACAGTGCAGAAAAGAGCAACAAAGATGATTAGGGGACTGGAGGCTAAAACATATAAGAAACGGTTGCTGGAATTGGGTATGTCTAGTTTAACAAAGAGAAGGACGAGGGGGGACATGCTAGCAGTGTTCCAATATCTCAGGGGCTGCCCCAAAGAAGAGGGAGTCAAGCTATTTTCCAAAGCACATGAAGGCAGGACAAGAAGCAACGGGTGGAAACTAACCAAAGAGAGAAGCAACCTAGAACTAAGGAGAAACTTCCTGACAGTTAGAACAATTAACCAATGAAACAACCTGCTTCCAGAAGTGGTGAATGTGCCAATACTGGAAGTTTTTAAGAAG
Organism: Protobothrops mucrosquamatus; assembly: GCF_001527695.2. Taxonomy (NCBI): domain Eukaryota; kingdom Metazoa; phylum Chordata; class Lepidosauria; order Squamata; family Viperidae; genus Protobothrops; species Protobothrops mucrosquamatus. Next base: position 2,112,758 of record NW_015386465.1, read on the forward strand.
AAACTGGATAGCCATTTGTCCAAAATGGTATAGGGTTTCCTGCCTGAGCAGGGGGTTGGACTAGATGACCTCCAAGGTCCCTTCCAACTTTATTATTATTATTATTATTATTATTATTATTATTATTATTATTATTATTATTGTTGTTGTTGTTGTTGTTGTTGTTGTTATTATTATTATTATTATTATTATTATTATTATTATTATTATTATTATTATTATTATTATTATTACATTTTAAGGAGGTACCTGGTTGATACCTAGGATGCTGGCAGCAACCCGTATCAACCATCAGCACCAGCCAATTTGAATGTTCAGTTGACTGAGATTCACGTCTAGGGAATAATAATGTTGGAAGGGACGTTGGAGATCATCTAGTCCAACCCCCTGCTCAGGCAGGAAACCCTATATCATTTCAGACAAATGGCTGTCCAATCTCTTTTTAAAAACTTCCAGTGTTGGAGCATCCACAACCTCTGGAGGCAGGTTGTTCCACTGGTTAATTGTTCTAACTGTCAGGAAGCTTCTCCTCAGTTCTAGATTGCTTCTCTCCTTGATGAGTTTCCATCCATTGCTTCTTGTCCTGCCTTCAGGCACTTTGGAACATAGCTTGACTCCCTCTTCTTTGGGGCAGCCCCTGAGATATTGGAAGACTGCTATCATGTCCCCCCTCATCCCTCTCTTCATTAAACTAGACATACCCAATTCCAGCAACTGTTCCTTATATGTTTTAGCCTCCAGTCTCCTAATCATCTTTGTTGCTCTTCTCTGGACTCTTTCTAGAGTCTCAGCATCTTTTTTACATCGTGGTGACCAAACTGGATGCCGTATTCCCAAGTGTGTCCTTACCAAGTAGTTGTTGAGTAAATCCGACTTACCCATGGATTTTTCTTGTCAGAAGGTCGCAAAAGGGGATCGCATGACCCTGGGACACTGTGACCATCATAAATATGAAGCAATTGCCAGGCACCCAAATGTAAATCACATAACCCCAAGGATGCAGCAATGGTCAAAAATGTGAAAAATGGTCATCAGTCACTTTTTTCCTTGCCATTGTAACTTTGAATGGTCAGTAAATGAAATGTTGTAAGTCGAGAACTACTTCTAAAAGGTCGGTGGGTATGTGAAATGTTTTCAATTTGAGTTACTCTTCATTTAACACTCTCCACAATATCCATCAATGCATTTATTGTCTTGATGAAGGAAAAGTCTTCATTGTGTTCAGTTCAAGCTAGGAAAAAACAACATGGAGACTGCTTTAGAAAGAAGGTTGCAGTTTATTGAAGAGGAGAGCCAGACAGAAAGATGGCTCTAGAAGAAAAAGAGTGAGCACATGTAGGGAGTGGGTTTTTATACCCTCTGGAGCCTTTTGTTTGGAGTTATTCCTGTGGCATGAACTTTGACCTGAGTCTGAGTGTGCTCTTTGGCATCTGTGGGTTAATCCTATTATGTCCTGTCTTAGACTTTGGGTGGGGCATGTAGATTTTAGGTGTCTTTGTCTTCCTAAGCTTCTAGCTGGGGGCCTCCAACCTTCCTGGATTATTTACATCTGCATTTCTACAGAGCTGGTTTCTACTTGGGGGAGGGAGACTCAGGCTATTAAGAAAAAACTGGGCATGCTTTTCTGTCTCTTTAAGATCCTTTGAGAAAATATATTTTTCTGCCCTTTTAATATTTCCTTCTCTGGGGGACTGACTTCCCACAGTCTTGACCCCCAGTTGTAACAAAGAGGGCAAAGCCTGCATAAAAGTGACAAAATGGTAGCAAAATACATTCAAATGTACAGACATCAGTAAAAACTGAGTGTTATCCTAGCAGCAAAATATTAGGAAAATGTTAGGACCTAAAACATCCTCTTTGCTTAGCACCACGTAAACAATATAATCACAAATGATCATAAAGCTGTATGTCACTTGCTTGTTAGTTTCATGTATTGAATGCAAGCCTTCAATCTATAGTACTGTATCAATATTTGGAATCAATTAAATCCCACTTCCTTTCTATTTCTCTTCCCAGCTGCATCAGTTAATCCAAACCGCTCTAGTGTTTTAAAATGCCTTACAAAGTTATGGAACAATTTATTTGTGCGTTAATGCAACAGACGGTTCTTGAGAAGTGTTTTTAAGGGGAAATGTTGACTGACATTAAGTTTAATATTTGGAAAGATGAAGCAATTTACCATTTGGAGAGGGGAAAAAAGTCCCTTGTTAGTTCCACCATTTGGTCTCATTAATGCCCAGTGATAATAGACACAGATGAGTCTTGCTGAAAATTAGATTTTCTATGTCTACGTAACTATTTTCCTTGTTTCTCTGAGTCAAATTAAATAAAATCTTTCTTCCTAAGCATTGTAAAATGTATCTAAAATATCCAAACAAATCTATATTAATAAGCCTGGCTAGAAATGAGCAGATTCTTTTCCTAGTGGCATTGCTCTGTCACTAGAGGCTTAAAAAAAAAAAGACTGGACAACTATTTATCTGAATTGGAATAGAGCAGGGGTGTCAAACTGCCGGCCCGCGGGCTGGACACGTCACGCAGAAGCCACACCCACCCCACTGCCAACAATGGCAAAACAGTCCCGATACGTTGCATGATGTCACGTGACATTGCGAGTTTGACATGTCTGGTATAGAGTCTCCTGCTTAAGCAGGGAGCTGAACTAGAATATCTCCAAGGTCCCTTCCAACTCTATTATTCTATGTTCTCTTCTCCAAAGCACCTGAAGGCAAACTAAAAAATGGTTGTCAACAAATGTTAAACTAATAATTAGCATAATAGATAGCAATGCTCCAATATCTAAGGGCCTGCCACAAAGAAGAGGGGGTCAACCCTAATCCATAAATCCCCTGAAGGCAGGACAAGAAGCAACGGCTGGAAACTAATCAAGGAAATAACCAAACTAGAACTAAGGAGAAATTTCCTGACAGAACAATTAATCAGTGGAATGGCTTGCCTTTCAGAAGTTGTGGATGCTCCAACACTGGAAGTTTTTAAGAAGAGACTGGACAGTCATTTGCCTGAAATGGTATAGGGTTTCCTGCCTGAGCAGGGGGTTGGACTATATGATCTCCAAGGTCTCTTCCAACTACTACTACTACTACTACTACTACTACTACTACTACTACTACTACTACTACTACTACTACTACTACTACTTTTTCTTCTCCTTCTTACTACTACTACTAGTAGTAGTACTACTATTACTATTATTATTATTATTATTGAGATGAGCATATATTACTGTAGTTTGGAGGTTTTAAACTTAAATTGCCTCCAGAAGTTGTGGGTGCCCCATCACTGGAAACTTTTAAGAGGAGACTGGATGGGCATTTATCAGAAATACTGTACTCTCTTGGGAGAGCAGTGGGTTAGACTAGATGACCTCAAGGACCCTTCCATCTCTGTTACTATTGCAAGCCCAGTGTTGTGCAAATCCCTCCCCCATCTCCCTCTGGGTGCCTGGCTGGAGACTGTTAAGCTGGCAAGTGGTTTTTTTGTTTTTTTTTAAAAGCAATAGCTTCCCCTCCCCACACACACAGCTGAAGATGCTTGAGGTGGCTAGTGGCAGTTGTTTTTTGAAAAAAAAATAACTTTAATGGCTGCAAGCCCTGCTTGGAGGCAATTTAGTTCCTGAGCCCAGCACTGGAAGCAGCTGATGGGCGTCTGGCGGGAAACCCTCCCAATTCAGTTAACATGGCAGCTATCAGAGGAAATAGTAAGTCAGATCTTCGTTCATTTAACAACCCATTTGATTTAATTAATGAATTTGATTTTTAAAATTGGTAAAATTGTATCTGATTCATTTGATGAGTTTTTTTTTACTTACGAGCCTTGAGGTACGTACCTTGAGGACTATCTGGACCTTTTTTCTTGGCATCTGATGTCTTCCTCCTCCTTCTCCTCCTCCTCCTCCTCCTCCTCTTCCTCCTCCTCCCTTCAGTTTTCATTGTTGAACTCAGCTACACTTCAGCCTCATTAGATGCTATCAGGCATTCTGGTTGCCATGCTGAAACCCAAGCAAGGTCACTCCAAAGAATTTGAGATGCCATGAAGCTAACTAAAGAATCCATGCCTGCCCACAAAAAGTATTCACTCCTTTGCTGGTGTATCCATCCTTGTACATCGCTGCTAATATTAAGCATATTCTTAACTTTGCATAGTTTACCTGCCTCAGCGATATGAGCCGTTAATTAAGATGATATTTCACTCAGAAAGTGTATTAGTGCTTTATTAGTTGGTCATAAATAAGCAGCTCTTAATACGTTCTATGGCATCTCTGTAGAAACTATTATATCCTAGGCGAGATAATTAGGGATGTGAAGTAGGGAAAAGCCAGAAGTTCAGAGTGGTTTGACCATTGGTGTATCCTGAATGGAAAAAAAAATGGGCAGTTGAAATTCTTAGGGAATAACAGCTTCTGTTTGACAATGACAATGTGAAATCCTTGTCCAGATTATTTTAATCAATTCTGTCCTGACGTATTGTATTCTGCTTGCTAGTTCAGATCTATTTGCTGTAACAGACAACACTTTTATTTATTTTTCTTTCATTGCATTTTTATGTAACCAGCAGTTACACCCCATAAATAATACATTACATACAATCTTTGCATTGGGTTATTGATGTTTCCTTTTTCTTTTTATGTTATATTAGATTTTGTTAGACCTGATTTCACGCTGTGAATAAATGGAACCCTAAGATGGATTCTGCTGTGGATGTAATTTTGTGCCATTCCCCCCCCCCCGGTGTGGGTGGTCAAACTCAACATCTAAAACTATATTAATTAAAGCACCTTGCTGTAAAAGTTCAGTGAATTTCCCACTTTAATCTTTATTTAATACTAGCTGTACCCAGCCACGCGTTGCTGTGGCTCAGTCTGGTTAAATGGAAAAGAAAGAAAAGAGAAAGCGCACATTTGTAATATATCATGTTTTTACCTGTCACAGGTGTGACATCTATATAATAGTAGGTATATAAAAACACGTGCGTATTCGAATGCAACGTTGTGTCAAAATCTCAAAGCAATCGGTGAAGAACTTTCGGAGATTTAAGATTTTGAACAAACGAACATTTACATTTTTATTTATATAGATATGAATCTAGGCATCTCTGAAAATAATATCTCATATTCTTTTAACAGAGGGGCACTGCTTTTGTTTTAAATTTAGGTTTATGAACTTTATCACAGAGAGAAATTTAATTTTCCTTCAAAATGGGTGTGTGTGTGTGTGTGTGTGTGTGTTGCAGAATAGCACGAAATTTTTAATAGCTTCATTTCCAATGTGTGGCAATCCAACATACCTGTAAAAAGGAGGACATTTTGCCCTCAGAGAGGTTGAAGTTCTGGGTTATACCAGGACATTTGAAAAACAAAAGGGGTGATTATGAAAACTACATGGATATTTCCATATTCCTGTTGTGAAAACCTTGAGAGAGAAGTAACTTAATGACTCAGAAGGCAGCTCTGAGAGAATTAAATGACTGATGTTGCTACTAAACTGGTGGGTTTCAACAACCTTTTATAGGTTCCTTAAGAATTTCTCAATTAAAGTTTAGGATTAATAGATGGCCTTAGCAGCTGGTAGTCCTCTAGCTAATCTTGGTTGATCTCACAAGTTATATAAAACCAACCTGAACAGTACAGGTTCTTCCTTCAGGATCTGATACTTCTCATACTTCTGATAATCCTTCTTCCTGATGTTGCTGTCGCTCGGCCCTGCTACATCTATCTCAAATAATTTAACCAGTTCTCTGCCCCAATGACTGTTTTAAGTATAAAAAAAATGATATACCGAAAGGTAATATTTGGTGGCCTCCACCCATTTCCCGTACTTTATGCACCAACCGGGAAGCTAGAGAGTTGAAGCATCTATTCCTGAAATTACCTCTGAGAAACACCATCTAGTTTTCACCCGAGTGACGTGATCGAAGGCGTTTGGTTTCTGTTGCTCCTCTCTTGGACTTTTGGGGAGGGCTTATTTCCCCCCCCGGAAGGAAGTTGAATGAAAACCAGACGTGTTTCAGAAAACAAAGATTCATCATAACCGGTTTGCCGAATTCAGCAAAAAATTAGGTATCGGTTCTGCTGAACCGGTGTGAACCGGCTGAATCCCACCACTGATCTATCTCCACCGCTGTCTTATAGTCCTTGTCTGCTACCATGATGTCTGGTTGATTGGTCAATACCTTCTGACTGTCTGGATCTGGAAGTCCCTGAGGACCTTAGCCCTGTTAATTTCCACAATCATCTTTGGGTTCTCCCATCTGGATTTGGAATCGTTTAGCTCATAGGTTGAGAATACTACTACTACTACTACTACTACTACTACTACTACTACTACTACTACTACTACTACTACTACTACTACTAAAGTTGGAAGAGACCTTGGAGATCATCTAGTCCAACCCCCTGCTCAGGCAGGAAAGCCTATATCAAATGGCTGTCCAGTCTCTTCTTAAAAACTTCCAGTGTTGGAGCATTCATAGCTTCTGGAGGCAAATTGTTCCACTGATTAATTATTCTAACTGTCAGGAAATTTCTCCTTAGTTCTAGGTTGCTTCTCTCCTTGGTTAGTTTCCATCCATTGCTTCTTGTCCTGCCTTCAGGTGCTTTGGAGAATAGCTTGGCTCCCTCTACTTTGTGGCAGCCCCTGAGATACTGGAATACTGATGTCATATCTCCCCTCGTCCTTCTCTTCATTAAACTAGACATACCCATTTGGAACTGTTCTTTATACATTTTAGCCCCTTATCATTGCTTTTTGTCCTGCCTTCAGGTGCTTTGGAGAATAGCTTAACTCTCTCTTCTTTGTGGCAGCCCCTGAGATATTGGAACACTGCTATCATGTCCCCCCTCGTCCTTCTCTTTGTTAAACTAGACATACCCAATTCCAGCAACCGTTCCTTATATGTTTTAGCCTCCAGTCCCCTGATCATCTTTGTTGCTCTTCTCTGCACTCTTTCTAGAGTCTCAACATCTTTTTTTACATCGTAGTGACCAAAACTGGATGCAGTATTTCAAGTGTGGTCTTACCAATGTCAGCTACTTGGTTGTGTAATTCAGTGTGTGCTGTTTTTGCCTGCGTGTGCTGGTCTGTGTTGCTCTGTCCCTGAGGCCTCTCCACACCTTGCATCCCATTTAGTGTGGAAGACCCCTGCTTCTATGGATTTGGTGCTTAGTCCCTGTTTTGTGCTGCTGTGATCAGTGCCTGTGTGTACCATTTATTCCAGCCACTGGAAAAACCCACTGGACAAAATCCAGAGCATCCAGAAAAGGGAAAGGGAGAGATTTGGATCAGAAATCTGATGTAAGACCTGAAACATTATGTTGGTTCACTACAATCTTGCAACGGTCTCCTCTATCAATACAAAAAAAATGTCAACTTAAGTTAGCAAGTCCAATGAGGCAGTGTAAAGGAAATTTTATTGTAACTACCCCTAGGAAATGTCTGTTGCACCATCCAGATCTGCACAGATAAATTAAAAAGCAAGGAAACATTAAACATTAATAGTTGTCCTATGGAAAGACAACTTTATTTGCACTACATGATCTACTGGTTGCTAATTGGTTTCTGCTTTAGATTTAAAATAAAATGGCTACCTTTAAAGAGCTTCATGGACTCAGCCCAATTAGCAATTTTTCCGGTATGTTTAGTTTCTGCTCTTTGGTAGACAGTGCTGAGCCTGTGTCCACCACCCAGCAGTCTAGTTTCATTAGGGTCCAAATTGCACATACAGCTGCCAAATTCATTGCGGCAGACTTGAAAAGGGTCACTTTAGGCATGGTGCTGAGGTTCAAGATCACCAGAATTGTATGCAGGGAAACAGCGATGGGCTACACCTACACCGATATACTACATATTAGCTGCCATATGCTGATTTTGCATGGTTTTTAATTCTACTGGCTTTCTGCAGCTGCCTAAATTCCCTAGGAGATAGTGGGAATTAGTATTAAGATTCTTTCTTAAATATGTTTCTCATTTTATCTTTGGCCTTTGGCCTTCTCTGACATAGTTCTTGCACCTTAAATCTAGGCGGTTTCAAAGGATATTCTTGTGGGAAGAATCCAGAGAAAGAAATATTTTGGGGAATATTAAAAAGGCAGAATAATATATTTCCCCAAAGGATCTTAAAGGCAGAACCCCACTCCCCCCCTAAGTCCCAAACAGAAACCAGGTCATGGCATCTTCCAGCTCTATTCTATTCTATTCTATTCTATTCTATTCTATTCTATTCTATTCTATTCTATTCTATTCTATTCTATTCTATTTTAAGCATTGTAAACATTCAAATACTTCAGATCGATTGTGTGGTAGCATTTGATGGGTTAGTGACTTTAAGCTGCTCTAAAGAGGTATGCAGATGGCCAATTAATGCAATATTTATTTATTACTGGCCGGAATCCATTGGCAGTAGCCTGGAGGAATGCAGTAATATCTTGCATGAATCAGTTGCATTTTATTCTTGTTAGTAGCGTGCCATAACAGTGGCGTAGCGTGGGTTGTCAGCACCCGGGGCAAGGCAAGTAATTTGCGCCCCCCCTCCACCGTGGGCGGCGACCCAGCGGCTTGGATCGGATTCGCACAGGCAGGGGCAGAGAGCTGCGAGTGCGAGCACGCCCCCCCAGATGTTGCGCCCGGTGCGGCCGGCCCCCCCTGCACCCCCCACGCTACGCCTCTGTGCCATAAGGCCTTGACTAAAAACCAAACAATGTGGTCTGGGTTGCTAATAATACAAAAGAATTTACTGTGGTTGAAACAAAAACGAATAAACAGGGAGCTTCAGCAAGTGGTCAGTTTAAGTAGATATGAAGGCAGGATATCTCACAAGCATATTGCTAGAACCTGAATAGGTGGAGGTTAGGAAAGAGATATGCAGGGTGGGACACTGGTGTAATGAATGAATGAATGAATGAATGAATGAAGAAAATACTATTACATATAATTTTAAATATAAGTATTCAGTGAATAATTATTTGCTGAATGACAAGGGACAGAGCAGGCTAAGCACCCCCATGGTTGGTATCCATCAATCACAGAAAACAGTTGGAAGACAGGTTAACTGCAAAAATGCACAATCAAGTTCTGCCACAAGGTTGCTACATTATTTTGCAGTTTCTAGGCTTTACAAAATGATGGGGTTCTTTTTTTGGAGAGATTAAAACTAGTGGCTTTTGCAAAGAACTTGATAAATGAAGCAAAATATACCAGTCAATATGATAGTTTTATGGGAAAAAAGTAACACATTCAAGCAAAAAGAACCCAAGTAATTTTAGCCCAGACAGAAGTATAACCACCCACATATTTGTGTACACATACATACAGACATCCAGGTTTCATTATCTGTAATAACTTTACACATAGGGTTGGTTGCTAATGTGTTAAAAACAAGATGAAAATACCACACATACTGTAGCTATTTTTGTTTTGTTGTCTCAGCATCTTTATATTTCTAGTAAAATATTTGAAGATGTTGAGCTTTGTTTTGTTAATTACTCAGACAGGAATGAACAAGAAAATACATTCAATTTTGCAGCTACTAAGATTGTTGGCCAAGCAGGTACAAAATTCGGCAATGAACAAGGACACCTACTCAATTTAGCAGCTACTAAGATTGTTGGCTGAGCAGGTCCAAAAATAGCCAGGGAAATGATTGAAGCCTGGAAAATAGGCTGATTTACCACCAACTTATCAGGTACTCAAGAGCCAAGGACTTGCCACCACATGAAAACAATAGCCAACTACTTAATATCCAGCCATCAACACCCCAATCGACAACTAAAAAGCCACACACAACCAGGCACCAACCCAGATTGGATCTTGCAGTATAGGAGGGGTTCACAGACAGGAGAACACAAGTAAATAGCTTGTCTTCAGAGGTCTTCAGAGGTCTTCAGAGTTTTCCCCGGGATACAAGTTGAAGTATCATTTCTGAAGACAAGCTGCATTCTTACACTAGAACAGAATAGAGCTGGAAGGAACCTTGGAGGTCTTCTAGTCCAGGACCTATACCATCTCAGACAGGTGATTGTCCAGTATTTTTTTAAAAACATCCAGAGATGGAGTGCCCACGATTTCTGGGGCAAGCTGTTCCACTGGTTGATTGTCCTCACTGTCAGGAACTTTCTCCTTAATTCCAGGTTGCTTCTCTCTTTGATCAACTTCCAACCATTGTTTCTCATCCTTCCCTCTGGTGCTCTGGTGAACAACCTGACCCCCTCTTCTTTGTCTCACCAAACAGTTGTTGGTTTCTTTAAAGCTGCAATAAGTTTAGATTCCAAACTAAGGGCATGAGAGATTAAGTAAGCAAAAAATGGGGTAGAGAAAAACTTAAAGGAGTGCGAAAACAGGAGATAAGAAGACTTAAATATAATTCCTTTTTTATGCATTAACATTCTGGCTATGTTACTAGCTGAAATTGTTGGTTACCTGCAGAGGATAATATTGCTTCGTCTCTTAACATTGTTTGGGGAAATTTTTTTTAGAAGTCCAAGCTACACAGTTTAACCCGTGCTTGGAACTTGAATATTCCTTTTGCATCTTTGCCATAGATATCATTTTTTTCTTCCCTGCTGGGCCATTTTTATGTTGAAATCCATGTAGCTCCCCCCAAATTAACATAATTTCCATCCACATATTTGCCTTTGCATCCCTGGCAGATATTAGACCAATTTCATCAAATTAATGAGAAGCAAAGATCTGAAAATATTTTTGTTTTCTTTGTTTGCTTGTTTCTTTCCTTATGGCTTTGCAGTTCATCATTATACTAGAAAGTATGATGTTAGCACACACACACATACACATGTGCATATAGTTGTCAGAAATTCAATGGCACTTACCTATTCAATCCATTTTGCAGAGCAATAGCATGGTGATAACCTAAACAGCATATTAGAAAACAGAGACATCACCTTGCCAACAAATGTCTGTATAGTCAAAGCTATGGTTTTCCCATGGCTTGAGAGGAAGGCGGAGGGCCGAAGAATTGATGCTTTCAAATAATGGTGCTGGAGAAGGCTCTTGAGAGTCCCTTAGACTCCAAGAAGATCAAATCAGTCAATCCTAAAAGAAATAGAATCAAAATCACATAACGTATTAGTACCGCTTTATAAATGCTTAGTCAGGCCACACCTGGAATCCTGCATCCAGTTTTGATCACTACATTATAAAAAAGATGTTGAGACTTTGGAAAAAGTGCAAAGAAGAGCAACTAAGATGAACAGAACAGAACAGAATAGAACAGAATAGAATAGAATAGAATAGAAGGGACCTTGGAGGTCTTCTAGTCCAGCCCCCTGCTCAAGCAGGAGGACCTATACTATACTGCTCAAGCAGGAGGACCTGGCAGGTATCACCGAGACCTGGTTGGGCATAGAGGGGGGAGTTCCCCTTGTTGACCTGTGCCCGCCAGGTTTCCAGGCATTTCATCAGCCAAGGACCCGGGATAGGGGTGGGGGGGTAGCGGTCATTATAAGGGAGAGCCTATGTCCAAGGGAGGCCACTGTGCCTCAGATAGACGGTGCAGAGTCCCTCCTTGTGAAGTGGGGGCAAGGGGTGCAAGTGGGCCTGTTGATAATATACCTGGCCCCCTGCTATGTGTCAACGGCCCTGCCTGAGCTGGCTGACGTGATAGCCGGGGTGGCGGTTGAGANCAAACTAGAAGCCAGTCCACAGCTGCATCATCAGCCACTTTAAACCCCTCCAATCCATACATGAAGCAAACTGACACCCACCATAAAGATGTGGCACGACCACGAACACGAAGCCAAACAACAGCAATGAAGCTCACCATCTCAAATCCCCCTGCAACTCAAACTAACCTGAGCACAACAAAGCCCCCACCCAAACAGACACTCCCCCATCCAATCAGAGCACAGCGAACCCCCCATCCAATCAGAGCACAGCCAGGCTCCTTAACCAATCAGAACACACCTCCACCCAATCAGAACACAGCCAAGCTCCCACCCAATCAGCTCCAACCCCACTGGCAGTTAAAAGGAAGAAACAGCTGCGATCACACACCACTCTTAGGAGCATGAAGCTGAAGACACCAGCCTGAAGATGACGAATGTGACTTCGTCGAAACGTCGCCAAGGTACTTTTAATTCTACGCGGGAGAAAACCTGAATAACTAAAGACCTACATACAAACACCCGCGAAAACCTCAGAAAACACACACACACACACATATATATATATATATATATATATATATATATATATATATATATATATATATATATATCTCCAGTCAGAGTTTGTACTATATGTCAATAGGACTACAAATCTCATCCAAGCCTCCAAAGACAGTTTCAGATCATGAACTCTATATATTTGTTAGAGAATTAAACTATATTTTGTAAACAGCCCCATTGATTCAAATGTGAAATTGAATGAAATCGGTAGACCCAATTGGGAAAAAGCTCGAACACACTGGCATTTACTTCCAAGCAAACATTGCGAGATAGAAATAGTTCTTTTAAAGAGGTAAATTATTACCACTGACATTAGTGGAAAATCTTCAAGATATATACTCAAAGTAATAAATTTAAACCAGGGATAAAGAAACACGTATCTTTATTCAAAGGCTTTCATAAAATATAGTTTGTTGTGCAAAAGGTGCCATTTCTTTGTCTCTTTTTCCTTCACATTTTTTTTACCATTTACTTGGTAATAACTATAAATCCCAACTTCAGTATTGATTTTTTTCCCTCCTTTATGCTGACTCCAAAACCACACATTTGCTTTCACAAATTGCTGATGTCAAAAGTGGAAGATCAAGATAAATCCAGCAGTTAGATTGAAAGGGTGAAAATATTGTAGGTAAAAGCAAAGAAGACTTTTCAGCATATCTCTGGATTTGTAGGAAAAAAATGTTTTAATAATGGCTACTGTCCTGTGTTCCTCTCTTCCTGTTTTTTTGAACGTCATGTTCCTTACCTGTACCACTTTCTTAATCACTCTTTCTCTATAGTATTCATTTCTTTGTTTTGGGTCAGCCTTCATGGTTTCACCTTATTACTTTTTTAGTTTTCCTTTGTTGAAGAATGCTTTAATTTTCTTGAAAATTATATATTATATGTCAGTGATGGCAAACCTTTTAGAGACTGAGTGCCCAAACTGCAACCCAAAACCCATTTATGCATCGTTGGGTGCCGGGTGGGTGTGGCCCATTGGCTGGGTGTGGCCCATTGGGTGGGCATGGCTGCAGTGGTAACGGCAGACTGGGTGGGTCTAAATAGTTCAATCAATCAATTCCAACTTTGCAATATTTTTTTTTCCCTGCGAGAAGTTGAAATTGACTGATTGAACCTTTTTTTGGAGGGGCACACAGCGGCGGAGGCCTAAAGCGAAAAGGTTTTATAAAACCCAGCTGAAGGCCTAGGACTGGGGTAACGGCACGCGTGCCCACAGAAAGGGCTCTGAGTGCCGCCTCTGGCACCCGTGCCCTAGGTTCTCCACCACTGTTATATGTATATACATTTAATTCATCAGTGGTAGACCAACTGTTAAACAAAAATTAAGCAATGAAAATCCTTTTGGATATATATATAAAAAAATCAGAATACACAGCCCTCCACTCTTTGATTTGAACTGAAATAGTGTAATGAGATTTACTTTGACTGGGGGAAGATAGAGTCCAAAATTATAGAATTGCAACTCAGGCATCACTTGAAAGCCTGGCTATTCTTATCTCATGCTTTAATTTCTTTGTCATATTCTTCCTTATACAGTATCTTTTTGTTGTTTTCCTGAAAGGAATGATGATTAGGTGTCTATGAATGTACCAGTTCATATGCTCAGTTAAAATATGCATATTTTAAAGAAGATATGCAATGAATGCAATATTTCAACAGTTGAACAGCACAATCCATTATTGTACTGTACTATTTATGTTTATGGGCTGCAATCCCATGACTCTCTCTTATTTGTTGTTTTGTGTAAGGAAATTGAAGTTTAACATCTTAGGAGGAGGATGTTATGCTTTGACCATTGCTATTCTAAATAGCAATAGACCCCCCCTAACCTGTGGGGTCCCACAGGGGTCGGTCCTCTCTCCGCTTCTGTTCAATATTTATGTGAAGCCGCTGGGGGAGATCATTCGTGGCTTTGGGGTGGATTTCCATCAGTACGCTGATGACACTCAGTTGTACATATCCACCCCGGGCCACCCCAACGATGCCCTTGACGTGATGACCCAGTGTCTGGAGGCCGTGAGGGTCTGGATGGGGAGGAACAGACTCAGGCTCAACCCGTCCAAGACCGAGTGGCTGTGGTTACCGGCGCCTCGGCATAGTCAGCTGATTCCATCGCTGACTATAGGGGGTGAAACTCTGGCCCCCTCGGAGAGGGTACGCAACTTGGGTGTCCTCCTGGATTCGCGGCTGACACTGGAAGACCAGTTGTCGGCCGTGACCAGGGGGGCGTTTTATCAGGTTCGCCTGATTCACCAGTTGCGGCCTTTTCTGGACCGGGACGCCCTACGCACGGTCACTCACGCCCTTGTCACCTCCCGCCTGGACTACT
>NW_015386465.1:2128177-2149009 GCF_001527695.2 Protobothrops mucrosquamatus
TATTCCAGCTTGCAGGACTGGCCTAGGGTAATTTTTAGAGGGGTTTTAATTATATTTTAATTGGACAATGTTCAAATATTTCTTTTAATTAATTTTAAATTTGTAATTGTTATTTATGTATTTTAATTGATTGTCAGCCGCCCTGAGTCCGCGAGGAGAAGGGCGGGATATAAATCCAAATATAATAATAATAATAAAATAATAATAATATATCAGACAGGTGATTGTCCAGTCCCTTTTTTAAAATGGATGGAAACTGATCAAGGATAGAAGCAACCTGGAAATAAGAAGAAACTTCCTAAGAGTGAGGACAATTAACCAGTGGAATATCTTGCTGTCAGAGGTTTTGGATGCTCCATCATTGGAAGTTTTTAAGTAAAGACTGGACAGCCACTTATCTGAAATGGTATAGGCTCTCCTGCTTGAACAGGGGGCTGGACTAGAAGACTTCCAAGGTCCCTTCCAGCTCTATTCTGATTGATTGATTGAAATCAACCCAGACTGTTCTTTGGAAGGACAGATGCTGAAGCTGAAGCTAACATACTTTGGCCACCTAATGAGAAAAGAGAACTGATGTTGAGAAAGATGGAAGCAAAAGGAGAAAGGGATGGCAGAGGAGGAGATGATTAAATAGTGTGTCATCAACACAATGAACATGAATTTGGGCAAACTTCGGGAGACAGTGGAAGACAGGGGAGACTGGTGGACTATGGTCCATAGAGTCACAAAGAGTTGGACATGACTTAGCTGCTGAACAATAAGCATTACTACTACTACTACTACTACTACTACTACTACTACTACTACTAAAGTTGGAAGGGACCTTGGAGGTCATCTAGTCCAATCCCTTGCTCAGGTAGAAAACCCTATACCATTTCAGACAAATGGCTGTCCAGTCTCTTCTTAAAAACTTCCAGTGTTGGAGCATTCACCGTTTCTGGAGGCAGATTGTTCCACTGATTAATTGTTCTAACTGTCAGAAAGTTTCTCCTTAGTTCTAGGTTGCTTCTCTCCTTGATTAGTTTCCATCCATTGCTTCTTGTCCTGCCTTCAGGTGCTTTGGAGAATAGATTGACTCCCTCTTCTTTGGGGCAGCCCCTGAGATATTGGAACACTGCTATCAGGTCCCCACTGGTCCTTCTCTTCATTAAACTAGACATACCCAATTCCAGCAGCAGTTCCTTATATGTTTTAGCCTCCAGTCCCCTGATCATCATTGTTGCTCTTCTCTGCACTCTTTCTAGAGTCTCAACATCTTTTTTACATCGTGGTGACCAAAACTGGATGCAGTATTCCAAGTGTGGCCTTACCAAGGCATTGTAAAGTGGTATTAACACTTCACGTGATCTTGATTCTATCCCTCTGTTAATGCAGCCTAGCACTGTGTTGGCCTTTTTGGCAGCTGCAGCACACTGCTGGCTCCTATTTAAGGGATTGTCCACTAGGACTTCAAGATGCCTCTCACAGTTACTACTATTGAGCAAGGTACCCCCTATACTATACCTGTACATTTGGTTTTTCTTGCCTAAATGTAGAACCTTAGTCTTTTGCCTTACTTGCAATAGTGGTGAAGAAACCACAATAAGCGTTTTGACCTCAGCGGCAAATGCAGGTTAGGCATTTTCCTTCAAAGCACTGTTGCCTTGTTATTTGTTTTAGAAGACACCAGCCTGTATGTGAGAAGCTGACTGGAAAAGCAATGCCCTAGAAAATCAAATTACGATCTTTCCATTTCTCCATTTAAGTTGTAATTCAAAGAGGCTATCTGGCTCAGACTAAGGATGTTTAAGCCCCATTTATTTCAAGAGGAGCAATTAAGCGTGTGTTTATCTTCTTCCCAAGTTTTCCAATGGATTATAATCTGATTCCAAAAACGGATGGGTATCAAGCTTTTTTTTTCTTAAACAGCTGCGTAAATCCCCTCTATTCGGCCTCACTCGCACTTTCTTTTCTTTTCTTTTTTTTTAATTTCAATTCACATCAATCAGTAAACTCTCACATGGCTTGGCCAGTGGTATTTATTTCAGAAGAGGATCGCCAGAACGTGGAAAGCCTTATTGATTTTTTAAAATCCATTTATTAGAACTATTTTTTTCCAGCAGGATCTCAAGGTGACCTATATAAGGCTGCCAAATGCATTTGTTCCCCCTAGCGATGCTGTTAGATCATTTGGGCTGAATCATAGAAAGTGGTACAAAACCATCCAGTAAACTTTCAAGGCAGAGAATAAATTTCAACTCATCACGATGCTATACCATACTTTATTGAAAGATGGTGTCTGTTTATAATAAGGGATTTTGCCAGCGTCTTTCCATAATCTGTTTGTGAATAGGCAACTTTTTTTTAAAAAAAATAGTGTTTTTATGTATGTGTATGTAAATAATAATAATAATAATAATAATAATAATAATAATAATAATAATAATAATAATAATAATAATAATAATAGACAAAGTAGCAACAATGGTGCATTGGAAGATCTGCAAGAAATATCATTTGCCTGTAAGCAAGAACTGGTGGGATCATAAAACAGAGAAAGTCATAGAAAATGATAAAGTTAAACTGCTCTGGGACTTCAGAATTCAAACAGACAAGCACCTGCAACATAACACTTAACAATTGTCGATGAGAAAGACAAAAAAGTCTGGATAGTGGACGTGGCAGTGCCTGGAGACAGCAGAATAGACGAGAAAGAACTGGAGAAGATAACAAAATACCAATAGTAATAGGCGCCTTGGGTGCAATCCCAAAACAACTGTAGCACCACTTGAACACCATTGGCATTGACAAATTTGCCATCAGTCAATTGCAAAAGGCGGCCTTACTAGGAACTGCTTCCATCCTGCGACGATATCTGTAATACCATCAAACATCCACATCTGCCTATCCCAGGTCCTGGGTAAGGACTCGATAGGTAGACAAAAATGCCAAATCCGGTCTGAACATCTGTCTGACTGTGCAATAATCAATAATAATAATAAGTTGCAAGGGATCTTGGAGGTCATCTAGTCCAACCCCCTGCTCAGGCAGGAAACCCTATACCATTTCAGACAAATGGCTGTCCAGTCTCTTCTTAAAAACTTCCAGAGTTGGAGCATTCACCACATCTGGAGGCAGGTTGTTCCACTGGTTAATTGTTCTAACTGTCAGGAAGTTTCTCCTTAGTTCTAGGTTGCTTCTCCCTTGGTTAGTTTCCATCTGTTGCTTCTTGTCCTGCGTTCAGGGGCTTTGGAGAATAGCTTGACTCCTTCTTCTTTGTGACCACCCCTGAGATATTGGAACACTGCTACCATGTCACTCCTCGTCCTTCTCTTCATTAGACTAGACATTTCCAATTCCAGCAACCGTTCCTTATATGTTTTAGCATATATATGGCTATAATATTGAACTTTGCTCAAACTGTACCCTGTCTTCAATGTGGTCTTTACCAGTTGGATCTTCATTTTAAGCCAGTGTACTAACTGGGAGAATTTTGTTTTGAGTTTCTGGCCAATGCATATTAAGATTTGTCGGTCCATTTGTGTAATCTAGAAAAATGCTCTCTGATACCAGATGAGTGGTTGATCAGCTCGTTGAATATCACGTAAGTTTGTATCATTCTGGCCCTCCTCTAAATAATGAATACTCATGGGAAAAAATGGAATGGGAAATAAATAAGAATCCCTGCCTGTCTCCGATCACGATCAACATTAATTTCATTTATTATTTTTTAATTGTTTGTAACCACAGGCACAAGAATAGTTTTGAGCAAGTAATTTCAACTGCTGGCTGAGGAACGTGTTTGGTGGTATCCAGTAATAGTACATTCAGTTTTATAGCTGAGGGCAAGCAAAGTATATCACAACTACATGGCAAAAACTGTCAGACTTCAAAGAGGGATTTTAACTCCATATAATACACAATTGGGAGTTTGGCCTGTTAGATGTTTTTTGCTTTAAAGGTCCAAGTGCTCAGATAGTGTATTCTGAGAATCAATGTCATTGTTGTTGTTTCACTTTTTTTAGTGTGCGAAGGATTTCTCTTTCCTTTCCTTTCCTTTCCTTTCCTTTCCTTTCCTTTCCTTTCCTTTCCTTCCCTTCCCTTCCCTTCCCTTTCCTTTCCTTTCCTTTCCTTCTTTCATTTCTTTTTTTTTTGGAAACTGCAAAGACAATTTGAATATGAAAACTGGATTCTGCTTAATGCAAGAGCATTTTATCCCCACTGAAACTTTTAAGATTCTCTTTCCCTGGAGTTTTTTTTCAAAGCATATAAAATACCTTTATAGCCTTGGTACAAAAGAGATTAGCATGCTATTTATTTTGTACCTTCAGGACAGGAATAGGTGGAGTGTCTGTGAAACCAAATAAATAAACTATGCAACAAGTTATGCCAACCAGTGGAAAAATCATCAGAATTAACATCTAGTTATCACTTTGTGTGTGTGTGTGTGTGTGTGTGTATGCGTGTGTAAACCATCAAATTTAATGTTTAGCTTTTTTAATATTAAATCAGTGAATTCTTATTAAAAAAAATTCTCTAGTTGCTAATGTCAAAGAGATGTCCACAAGATATAGTCAAAAATCATGGTCAGGGTGATGGCTGTAGCAGTTCAAGCTTGGTCACTCAACAGTGAGAAACTGGTGAAGCGGGCACAGCAGTGCCTGCATTTTCTGTGTCGCATGAGAAAAGCACATCTTCCTTCCCCTGTCCTGACCACTTTCTACAGAGGGACGATCGAGAGCATCCTGTCATACAGCATCACAGTCTGGTTTGGACTAGTGTAACGCTCTCTACATGGGGCTCCCTTTGAGGAGCACCCGGAGGCTTCAACTGGTCCAGAATGCGGCCGCGCGGGCGGTGTTGGGAGGGACTCGTCGCTCCCATGTAACACCGCTGTTGCGCGAGCTGCACTGGTTGCCAGTGGCCTTCCGGGTGCGCTTTAAGGTGTTAGTTACCACCTTTAAAGCGCTCCATGGCANCCGAGACCGCCTTCTGCCACAGATTCCCTCCCATAGACCGGTACGCTCCCACAGAGTGGGTCTCCTCAGGGTGCCGTCGGCCAAGCAGTGTCGGCTGGCGACCCCCAGGGGGAGGGCCTTCTCTGTGGGTGCCCCCGCCCTCTGGAACGATCTACCCCCCGAGATCCGGATGATTCCGGATCTCCTTACTTTCCGCCGCACCCTCAAGACATGGCTTTTCCAACAAGCAGGCCTGGCCTAGGGAGGATTTTAAATCGGGTTCATTTTTTAGAAAAATTTAAACAGCACAACTCTAAAATATTTGGTTTTAATTGGTTTTATTGGGTGGGGATTATAAATATGTTTCTGTTTTTAAATATGTTGTGAGCCGCCCTGAGTCCCGTTGGGAGAAGGGCGGGATATAAATCAAAAATAAAGTAAAGTAAAAAAAGGAAGCATCACTGCTTCAGACAGGAAGGCAGTGCAGAGAGTGGTGAGGATGGCAGAAAAGATCATTGGCAGCTCTCTCCCTCCCATCCAGGATATAGCACAGAAGCGTTGCTTGAGCAGGGTCTGTAAGATTATCTGGGACACTACACATCCTCTTCACAACCTGTTTTCCTTGTTACCTTCTGGGAGGAGGTTTCGTGGTATCCGTAGCAGAACATCCAGATTCAGCCATAGTTTCATTCCATACAGCATTAACCTTGTGAACTCTCAAGCTTCCTCCTTCCATTATATATTCAAGATGGACAGTATTTAATATTTATTTGCTATGTATATGTAGGGGTGTGGGTCTATACATATGTTGTACATAGTATGTGTTTCACTTTGAGAGCGGGCAACTAAATTTCATTTTTGATGTGTGCTGTTGTGCCCACAGTAAAAAAAAAAAATGACAGTAAAGGTTATCTTATCTAAAACCTGGCTGACTTTTCTAATGTAATTTTTATTGAAAACATTTTTAACAAGATGAAAACAATACAAATATTAGAAAAGAAACAAAATAAGTAAGAATACTGAATAAGAAAGGAAAGAAAAGAAAAAGACAATATTTTGAAGAAGCAGCTTCCAATTTTTTTTGACAGTCATTATAAATGCATTTATAGTTTATACTGTCTAAGGTTACATCATAAAGTCTGTTCTTCCATAAGCTACCCTTTCAAATCTTCAAACCCACAAATTGCATGTTCATTCTTCTCTCTTTTTTTAGTAAAAAAAAAACCTTAAGGGTTTCCAGTTAGCAATAAATGTAGTTGTTGATCATTCTGTAATCAAAGAAGTTAATTTTGCTATCTTAGCTAGTTCCATTATCTTCAATGTCAGTATTTCAGAAACGTTCCATTTTTGCACACATAACAGCCACACGGCAGTAATCATGTAAAAGAATAATCTTCTATGGCTTACACACACACACACACCCCCCTCATGCTTCAGAATGTACAGAGCTGTGAGTATGGTATCCTTCCGATACTCATTAAAGCAGCTACCTCCTTAATTCAGATCTTTGCAATTAGACCGTTTAAGGAATCACAGGCATTTTATATCCCGGGATTTTATAAAGAACAGATAGAATTTGATCAGATATTGCTGAAAACAGACGAAAAACTAATTAAAAACCTTTACCAACATTTGTTAAGCTTAAAGATGGAAGAGGAAGAAGTAAAAGAAACAATGATAATATGAGCAAAGAACTTTGGGTATAACATAGAATTAGAAAATTGGCAAAGCTTATGGGAAAGAAACTCTAAAATAACGAAAGCAGCAACCTATAAAGAAAACTTATACAAAATGTTTTATAGAAGGCATTTAACACCGGCGAGATTAGCAAAAATGTTTAAAAATATGTCTAATAAGTGTTAGAAATGTAAACAAAAACCAGATACTTACTATCCATATCTGGTGGACATGCCCTAAAGCTAAAAGATTTTGGTCAAAAATACATATATGGTTAGAGAAAATGATTAAAAAACATACAGACTTTAAGACAGAATTGTTTTTATTAGGCACAATAGTAGGAAACTATGAGAAAGAATGTACTGTATATACTTAATTTTACATGTATTAATTGCAGCAAGAATAGTACTTGCAATAGTACTGCAATAGTACTTGAAAACCTACCAACGGAGGAAGAATTAATTAAGAAAATCTTAGGCTGTGCAGAAATGGATAGATTGACATTGAAGATAAAAGAGAAAGAAGATTCAGTGTACTTTAGAACATGGGAAATTTTTTACCAATGGCTAGAAAAACGAGTTAGGGAGAAAGGAATGTGATATGTGCTACGTAATATTAAATATGTATTAGTAAGAAGAAGACTATCGGGTGAAGTGAAGATGTAAGAAACATATTATTAAGTAACATTGATTATGAAAATATAGAAACTAATTATTACTGATTGTTTTTTTAAACACATGAATCCAGACATGCTGTTTGCTAAATGCTAAAGAATGTTATTTTATAAAAAAATATGTATGTATGTATGTATGTATATGTGTGTGTGTGTGTGTGTGTATTTCTGTGTCAAATTTTAGATTTTTGCTGACAAAGAATTAAAGGAAGACTAGTATAGCTATTTTGAGCTATTTAGCTCTCATCAGCTAGCCATACCCTTCTGAGATTTTTGTCAGCAAAAATCTAAAATTTGACACAGAAATAGTTTGTCTCTTTAATTCAGATCTTTGCAATTAGATCATTTAAGGCAGTGGTTCTCATTTGGGGTCGATCGACCATTTCACGGGGGTCGCCAAGCAAGGCTATCCGCCATTTTTTTTGTCCGCCATTTTTTTGTCCACCATTTTTCCCCCCTTTTCTGGCGGGTGCCTTACCTCCCTTGGGCTGTGCCAGCTCGTGGTCAGCCTGCTCCGTCTCTGCCGCTTGTCAGCTACGCCTCAGCTGGCGCAGGGGGCGGAACCACGCATGCGCGGCGCTCCCGGGCAGGGAAAGTCCTCGACTTACAACCGGTTGGGTAGTCCTTGACTTATGACCGGTTTAGTCCTTGACTTATGACCGGTTTAGTCCGACTTACGACCTGTTTAGTCCTCGACTTACGACCGGTTGGGGTCGCGGCATTAAAAAGGTTGAGAACCACTAATTTAAGGAATCACTGACAGGCAATAAGTATGCATTCATGAATTAAAAGGCAAATGGTTACTTTAAATGATACACTGGATTCTTAATGTGTCCTACCTTACTAAGAAATACAATAAAAAGGTTATTACTCCTTTCTGTTATATGATTGATATCAATCTGTCTCACAAGTAATAAAGTACTCAGATGACTCTGAAATCTGCTTCTCTGGATCTACGTATATACAATCCACTTTTCTTAATCTCAGGTAAGATACATATATGAACTTTCTGCTGTTACAGATCATTTCATTTGTTTTCCTCCTTTTTTTCTTTTGAACATCCACTTGGGTGTTTTTAGACTCTCATATTCTTTTCTGTGCTTGCTGCGCTGAATCTTTACAATGTAAGAGTCAGAACATGTTCAAGGGGGCTTGGTTTCTCTTATTTCAATTTCACAGCCTTCTAAAATAACATCTCAACTAGTGAACTGTTGGAGATGGCAGGGAAAGGGGCAATTCAATTTCCATTAATAGAAAGTGAACAATTCCTCGTGGAGACATTTTGTTGTTTTCCATCCTCCGGGACCATTTTCTTTCTCGATCTGCAGCTTTGAGAAAATATGATTTTTAAGAAAGGTTTTTTTTATTTTTTATTCCAAAGAAACCAGCCTTAAAGTGAGAGACACAAAGTAATTATTGCATTCCAAAAATCGCATAAGTGTCATCAAAAGGGAAAGGAAGATGGCATTCTACAGTTGCATCTTCTCTATTTTCAGTTTATAAATCTTCCTTCATTTTCAGCTACTTCCGGTTCCTTTAACTTGCTCTAAATAGCTTACACTTAAAATATTGTCCATTATTTTAGGTAAGTGTTATATTTACACGCCGGTGTTTTATTCTAGAATTCAAAATGTTTACATGAAGTCTCCCTTCATTTGCAACTGGCTGTCCCAGAACCATCCATGGTGTTCAATACCTGAGGGTGGATTTAAACTTGAGTATCTCCTGTGTTTGTGTGTATGTATGTATGAGAGAGAGAGAGAGAGAGAGAGAGAGAGAGAGTCTCTCTCTCTCTCTCTCTCTCTCTCTCTCTCTCTCTCTCTCTGTAATTAAAAGTCCTTTTCTCAGATCAAGACATGATAATTGAGATCTTAACTACAGCTCATACAAACTGAACTTAGAACTGTTAGAAGAGAAAATGATAGAACAGAACAGAACAGAACAGAACAGAACAGAGTAACAGTGATGTGTGTGTAGAAAAGAAAGCCCTAACCTAACCACAACCAATGAAGAAGTGTTTAGACGTTTTAATAGTGGTCATTATTATGCAATCCTAACACAACACTCGATGCAACTAAAGTACATGGCAGCAATAAAAAAAACTGGGACTCCCTTAGCAACAGTTTTCAGTTTAAGTTTGATGATGGGGAGGGATCAATCAAATATAAAGCATAGAGGAATGATGATAATAAGAAATTACTGCAGTCAAAAATAACCCTTTCTATCTGGGATTTATTAATAAGGTTATGCAGAGCATTAGGAGGGAAGGCAAAAGAACGCTTTGAAAATGCACTTTTTCTATGTTTTGCTTTTGAATCTGAAGGTCTACACAGTCAAACATGAAGCTGGGGAAAAGTAAAGGCCGTTAAGACTTGATGGAATGTGTGGGGAGTCTTACAACAACCTTCAGATATGGAAATTAAAGAATAGAATAGAATAGAATAGAATAGAATAGAATAGAATAGAATAGAATTGGAAGGGACCTTGGAGGTCTTCTAGTCCAGCCCCCTGCTCAATCAGGAGAACTTATACCAGTGATGGAGCACCCATGATTTCTGGAGGCAAGCGGTTCCACTGGTTAATTGTCCTCACTGTTAGGAAGTTTCTAGGTTGCTTCTCTCTTTGGTCAGTTTCCAACCATTGTTTCTTATCCTGCCCTCTGGTGCTTTGGAGAATAATTTGACTCCCTCCTCTTTGTGGCACCCCCTCAAATACTGGAACAAAGAAGAAGGGGTCAAATTATTCTCCAAAGCACCAAATGAACGGAGTGTTGCCAAATTAAGAATTCAGCATATTATTATAAATTGTAGGCTTTCTGGTTTAAAAAGAACCCCTGGAAGCCATTCAATTAATGGAGAAACCCTAATTGGTAACCAGAAGGTCTTCGTGACTTAGGCTACTTGTAGAAAAGCTTTCAACAATGTGGCCATGATTTTTTCCCCTCCTAAAGTTCACAAGAGTTAGGTTTTATCCTCTGGGCTTCTGAGTGATTCATTTCATTTCTTTCCACTCATGTGCTTCTTTGATTGATTCATTTTTCTTTCCCAAAAAGAATCGCGTTGCATGGAAGAAAATCATATATGAGTTTTAAAATCAAAGTGTGGGGCTGCTTTTTTTTTTTTTGCTTTTTTCTTTCAAAGAGAAAGAAAGAATCAAATGTTAATAGGCAAGGTAGATTCATACCCTGGTAGTAAACTTTCTCTTTCTTGATATCTGTTCCTTATCTCTTGCTTTGTCATAAAACTAAAAGCTTGTAGGATATCCCTGAATATGATTGTTTTGAATTTCATTAAGCTTAGTGGGATTTAGAACATCTTATACATATTAAATAGGAATTCTGAGTCTCAGTCCCTCTTACTGTAATTTTGCAGCAATTGGTTTTCTCAAACTTGTACATTCATTTTGGCTTTGATATAAATTTTCATATTTTCATAGAATGCTCATCCAGTTGCCCCAACTCTACCCCAAATTCAGGGATTGTAGGCATGTAAGAAAGGTTGTAAGAACCAATTGTATTTATTCCTTACTAGAGATCTATGCAAGGCCATCAAACCGGTCAGTCCTAGAGGAGATCAACCCTGACTGCTCTTTAGAAAGCCAGATCCTGAAGTTGAAATTCAAGTACTTTGGCCACCTAATGAGAAGGAAGGACTCACTGGAGAAGAGCCTAACGCTGGGAAAGATTGAGGGCAATAGAAGAAGGGGACGACAGAGAATGAGGTGGCTGGATGGAGTCCCTGAAGCAGGAGGCGTGAGCTTAAATGGACTCCAGAAGATGGTAGAGGACAGGAAGGCCTGGAGGAACGTTGTCCATGGGATCGCGATGGGTCGGACACGACTTCGCAACTAACAACAACAAAGTGATCTATTCATCCTATAGCCATAAACATCACCGTAGTAGACTTTTGTGCACAAAGCTAAGTTGTGGGGAATGATCTTAACCTCTAGACTTAATTTACAGTCTTTAGATCTCTACTAAACTCAAAACTATCTGCTATTTTTTCTGATATTCTGGTCTCCAGAGATTCAAATTTAATCTTTCTCGTAAAGAGAATATTCAGTAATAACTAGGGAACAAATCTAATCTAACAGTAATAGCATATGGCTAAAGACACATACATGGTTGAGCAAAAATACAGATGATGTAAGCACTGGGATAAAAATTGGAAAAGAAGTTCCACTTTTAAAGAAACAATTTGCATAATGTTAAATAATAGGCCTAAAAAGTTGAAACTGCAGTATGAGAGAACCATTTCCGTTCAGACTTTGGTAGACTTTCGTGTTTTTCGTAGATGGCTCCCTATTTAATTTTGTTGCAGATGTCATTTCTTGATAATTACATTGCCCCCCCAAAAGAAAGAATGAAAGAGAAGCAGAGATTTCTCATTATGGGATAACAGATAGGGGGAAAAAAGTTAAGCATTGTCCAGCAGAATAGCTTCTAAACCCAAAGGAAGAGAATGGCTTTCTATTTGATTCTTTCTCCAGATCCATCATCTTTTCTTTTTTCTTTTTTTTTCTAGTCGTGGGGGTAAAAATGGTTTTTAGCTAATGAAAGTAAGAATGCAATTTAGATTGCCCCGAGGGAATATGCAAACGAAGATTACACATTTATGAACAGAAGGCAACATCAATTGGCTGTACCAATCTGTAACCAGGATTGCTTTCCCTTTTCAGGGTCTTGCGCACAGCAAGTAAAGTAGATAATTTTGAGCCTTGGAAGGGGCGTTTTGGGGTTTTGAAGGGGGAAAAAAGTTATTTGAGTGATTACTCAGTGGGTATAAAAATAGCCCTGTGGAATCAGGCCAATGGCATGCATTTTGTGTCTCACAATGGCCAACTAGATACCTCAGAGCAGCGGTTCTCAACCTATGGGTCGCGACCCCATTTGGGGTCGATTGACCATTTCACGGGGGTCGCCAAGCAAGGCTGTCCGCCATTTTTTCCCCCCTTTTCCGGCGGGTGCCTTACCTCCCTTGCGCTGGGCCAGCTGGTGGTCGGCCTGCTCCGTCTCTGCCGCTTGCCAGCTACGCCTCGGCCGGCGCAGGGGGCGGAACCACGCATGTGCGGCGCTCCCGGGCAGGGAAAGTCCTCGACTTACGACCGGTTGGATAGTCCTCAACTTATGACCGGTTTAGTCACGGCATTAAAAAGGTTGAGAACCACTGCCTCAGAGTGATGAGGTTTGTTACAAGTTGGAGATGGAGACCTATCCATCTCCCGTCATTGTCCCTCTGTAGTTGAACAGGTCCCATTTGTAGGCATGAGGTCCAGAGGTAACATTGAAACATCAAGACCAAAGCTAGTTATTTATAAAATCTCATTTAAAACCATCCAACTAAGTGGCCATTAATACACAGATAATCTTTGACTTATGACTTGGTCAGCGTAACAATGGGGGCTGGTAATGACATGAATTTGAAATGCCGATAGTCACAAATCCCACACAGTTACGTGATCAAGCCACAGGTGCTTAGCAACTGGGTCACAGTTATGATTCGCTTGATGACTGCAGCATTCGTTTAACAACTGCAGTGGCTGCTTTACAAAAAAATAGGTTGTAAAATCAAGTCGGTCGTGTGACCGACCCATTTTATGACCACTGTGGTTTACAACCATGATACACAAGTTCCATTATGATTGTAAGTCAAGGACTATTGAGCCTTAGAGAATAGAGAATAGAATAGAGCTGGAAGGGACCTTGGAGGTCTTCTAGTCCAGCCTCCTGCTCAAGCAGGAGAACCTATACCATCTCAGACAGGTGACTATCTAGTCTCTTCTTAAAAATCTCCAGTGACGGAGCCCCCACAATTTCTGGAGGCAAGCTGTTCCACTGGTTGATTGACCTCACTGTTAGGAAGTTTCTCCTTAATTCCAGGTTACTTCTCACTTTGATCTGTTTCCAACCATTGTTTCTCGTCCTTCCCTCTGGTGCTCTGGTGAACAACGTGACCCCCTCTTCCTTGTGGAAGTCATAAAAGGGCCAGGTTTGAAGACCCCTGGGATAAAGCTTGCACCTTCTTATATCTTAGGTCTGTTGCTTCTGACTGCTATCTGGACATTCTGGATTTTAAAACAGCTCTCTGGCCTTTTGCTCAGCCAGCAGAGCGAGCATCTAACTGTCAAGGTTATCTTTCTCATGCTCTACAGCTCTTTAGAAAAGAATGTGATGGATTGCTTTGTGCTCCAGAAGGGTGCTTCATTTGAAGTAGCGTTGAAGCAAAACAGCCATCTAAAGCTTTGCCCAGTTGTAATAAATATAAAATATCCCTTGATGAACTGCCCCCTTTTTTTTGTCTTACGTACATTTCAGCTTTGTAGTTCTCACATTATTTCATTCCCAGATGCAATATATTTTAGTATAAAAGAGAAATGAGATGGGCGATCATTCTTTTACTGAGTGACTTTCAACAATTATGTCAGTGTTCAAGGTATTTCCGAGGCTTTCCCTTTTGCCTACAAAAGAATATTACACCAGAATGCAATGAAAATTAAAATGCTAACAGAGTTACTAACATGTACGAAGAAGGAAGTGTCACTAAATTAATTCTGATCCAAATGAGGGGCATAATATTGCAAGATGTCTCTCGGAAAACAGAGTTGGTTGAGCTTTCAGCTTTTAAGAGCTTAAATCCACCCTCAGCCGGAGGAGAACTCCGCACAGCCCACACTTATTTCCATTAACTGGAGATGTGAACTAGGATGAAACCTCCTCTAGGAGAAAGTTTCAAAATATTTCCAGCAGGATTACCAGAGTCCGTAACAGCTCTGTTCCCTATGCCATCCGTCTTGTAACCTCTCAAGATTCGTTTTTCTCCCAATGTATATGTATACATATGAACTAGACTGTGTTGTTTCTCTGGATCATATATGTATGTGTATGGGGGTGTATGCATATTCTTTTTTGTCATGTTTATGTAGTGTATCTCATTTTAATGTATGCTGATTAGTGTACATTTAAAGTGACAATAACATTATTCTATTCTATTCTATTCTATTCTATTCTATTCTATTCTATTCTATTCTATTCTATTCTATTCTATTCTATTCTAGTGTACACCTTGGAGAGCAGGCAACATAATTTCATTTTTAATGTGTGCCAGTGTGCCCCCAATAAAAAATGACAATAAAGGTTATCTTAATCTTTGTGGAAGCCGCTCAAATATCAGAAGACTGCTATCATGTCACCCCTAGACCTTCTTTTCATTAAACTGGACATAACAAATTCCTGCAACCGTTCTTCATATGTTTTATATAATATGGTGACCATATTATAAAATTATGCATTATGCCTTATCTCTTCCTCACAGTTCCTTGAAAACATGCTAGGAATATGCCATTGTAAAGAAAACCATTATTGAGGCCAATGGGCAGAACAAAATTAAAATAAAATTAAAATTTAGGAAACGTAAGCAATTCTGTTGTCAATTTGACTGTGAGCGTTATTACTTATACCTATTCTATTCTATTCTATTCTATTCTATTCTATTCTATTCTATTCTATTCTATTCTATTCTATTCTATTCTATTCTATTGTTTATTCCCTATTCTATTCTATTCTATTCTATTCTATTCTATTCTATTCTATTCTATTCTATTCTACAGCATCCAGATGTCATCTAAAGCACTGTTTTTTACTGGCTTCACATATGCCAAATCTGCAGCATAATCCTTAGATTGAAATGTCTTTGGATTAATGCAAAAAAAAAAACCAAAACCCCAGAATATTGGACATGCTAATTTATGTGCAGAAAAGGTTTACAATTCTTGAGCCACTCGGCAACATATCCTGAAAAAAGCTTGTTCTTTTCAAGGTCATCAGTAACTAAAGACATGAATCTACCATTTGGGTTAGATATCAGCAGATATCAGTAGAGAGATATCTTGAGCCAGATTTTCAACTCATTGTTTGCCACATATCGGTGGATATTAGCTGGAATTTCCCTTCTTCTGGGGAGGGAATTAAGTCTGATCTCAGATTCTACAGACAAAAAAACCCGTTAATAATAAAGTCTTCTGTTATCTTGTAGGATACATTGAGCTTTGGGTATTGTTTCCTAGAATCAGGAAGGCATAGTAAAACAAGCTGATTTACTTAGATAGGTACAATATTAGCTTTTCCATCTGTTTCCAAAGGCAGGGTAAGAACTGTTATTCCTCTCCCTTTCAAAACCTCTGGCTCACATTTGAGGGATTCACAGAACAGCTAAGACAAAACAAAAAGATTGCCAGGTTGGTTTGACCTGGAGATTAATTCAAAAGACTCTGAGGCAGGTAGAGGTGCCATTCAGGTTGACTTTGAGAGAAAATTCAATTTCAATCCAATCATATTATCTGGTGATTGGAGGGCTCTGGGGTTGAACCCTCGGAGATCAATATTTCATTGCTCTAGGCTTGTGTAAAGGTCTGGTGCCTGATTTTCTTCTTCCTTGTATTTGAGAAGATGACAGTGAATGCCAACCATACAGGGGTAATTCCAAATTATGGGTAGAATTTAATACTGTAACGGTAACTGAGTGAGAGAGGCAAAAGTTCTGACTTCTGATATGCAGGCTGGCTAAACGGACTTCTGTATTTTGTGACATCAAATTCTGTTCCAACGTCCATTGTGTTGGTGTCAGAAAGCTTGGGAGGTTTAGTGGGCCAACAAAGCACAAGGGCATACATTCCCCACACCACCAGTGACTTCCTTATTCACGATAGATTATGAGGTCACCACAATCCTACCACAGACCTTTCTGGGCTTCCTATTCGGCTCAGCTGTCAAAGTAAAACTCTGGTAGCTACAATTGATGAAGCATCATGCAATAAAGGTGAATAGTTGCACAGAACCCATCATGAGTTAAAGCTACACAGTGGTACCATGGGACTCATCGTTAATTGGCTCTGTGAGTAGTACCAAAAACAACGAGTACCAAACACATTTTTCACATAAGCAATAATGTATAGTATTAGACACGAGGTAACCAACACTGACAAATTCTAGCTTGTGTATCAAATACCGAAGAAATGACAAGTACCAGGACAAAATTTTCACATTGAAATGCATCCAGTAGCAAATTCAATGAGTTTCAAAGCAGTCGAGTACCAGGGTACCCCTGTAAATTTATTGTCTTGTGGTAATGAAGTATAACTAGTGGTAGAGTGGTGTAGATTTGAAATTAAGTTATGAAGCATGAATGTTACAGCATATGAGTTTGCTAATACTGGAATGTAGTTGTAGAAAGATGGATGCTGAGGGAACATCATTGACAGTGGAACCAATGATCAGCCAGAAATCTGGTAGCTTCTCATTGAGTAGATACATTCAGATAGAAGCTAAATAACCATTTGTATGGGATACTTTACTTTGGATTTTGCATTGAGTGGGTGGCTGGCTTAATGACCTCAGTGGCTATTCTGAATGGCCTCTTCTACAGTAGTTTAATGATTCCATCAAACCAGCAATTGTACACTATAATTGTTCCACAAACTTTTCAATCCTTGTAATCCTAAAATCTCGGATTACAGAATGCTTTGTTCTATACTCTGCAGCTAGTTCACATAAATATACCAAAGCTGTTATTTTGTCTATGGTTCATCAGTCATTTTTCCTACCATCTTCAACTATAGAAAAAAAATCACAAAAAATCACATTTCTATGCAGGAAATTTAGCTATACAAAACTAACATTTAACATCCAAATTGATAGTTATGGAGTGAATATCACACACTGGAAATAATCTGGATATCTTTAATGATATTGTTTTTGTTCTTTATGCTGTGCAGGGTGAAAAACAATTGGCCTTAATTGTGAGTTCGTGTTGTTTGAAGCACTCAGTGATATCCTGCATTATCACACATTTAAATATGGAAAGTGCTGCTTTACCACTTCACTCTGAGTTAAGAAAGAGTAAAATAGATATTGGGCAATAATTTTCTTCTGTCAATCAGTCTGGAAGTTGGGTTTTTCTCTGGCTGGCAAAATGTCTTCCATCATCTTCAGCCTCCCTCAGAGATCATTTGTGAAAAATAGACCAAATCCTGTCATGTTCTTCTTCAGATTTTGGATCATTTTTCCCCCCAGGCTACTCTCTAATTAGCGAGTCTTAGCAGGGTAAAAATTGCCCTGTAAAATCCAGTTAATTAGACATATATGAAATGAGTTGAGATCAAGATATAGTGACTTCAATAGCAGCCAGGGTTAATGCATGATCACATTCCTTATGTCATTACAATAGTTTTATGTGCTGTCATCTGAAATGCTTCTGGTAGTTCAAATAAGATATGTAGAACACCTTCACACATTTAATTTTCCATTTACCTGTAGCAAATTCCTACTCTATTAATCATCCACTTATAGTCATCAGATCCTTGGTATGGTGTAGTACACAGGTGTCAAACTCGCCCTGTCACGTGATGTGTTGTGACGTATCGCAACTTTTTTTTTTGCATTGCTAGAGCTGGGGTGGGCATGGCCTCTGCATGATGCAACCGGCCTGCGGGCTGGCAATTTGACACCCCTGGTGTAGAATGACCCAAAAACAAAATACAGTCATCCAGATATAGGGCAACCTTAATCCTTAATATTCAGGATCATTCCTGTAATTCTTAAAAGTCAAAAACAGGGTTTGCTTTAGTGGAAACTGAGCAGTGAACCTGAAATCACTTTTCTTCCTACACGGCATTCATTTTCTATACTGCAAAATAAGGAGCTTTTTTTTTCAGACTGCTGGGTATTTATTTAGCATTATTAAAATGTCATGGAATTTAGAGTAGAGTAGAGCAGTAGTGGGATTCAAATAGGTGAACAACCAGTTCTCAGTGTGGATGGCGCTTCTGGAAGTCCGTTCTGGGCCTGGGCAACAAAAAATTAGCTACTGGTTCTGCCGAAGTGGTGCGAACTGGCTGAATCCCATCACTGGAGTAGAGTAGAGTAGAGTAGAGTAGAGTAGAGTAGAGTAGAGTAGAGTAGAGTAGAGTAGAGTAGAGTAGAGTAGGGTAGGGTAGGGTAGGGCAGGGTAGGGTAGAATAGAGAATAGGTTAGAATAGATTAGAATAGAATAAATTAGATTGGAATAGAATAGAATAGAATAGAATAGATTAGAATAGAATAAATTAGATTGGAATAGAATAGAATAGAATAGAATAGAATAGAATAGAATAGAATAGAATAGAATAGAATAGAATAGAATGGAATGGAATGGAATGGAATGGAATGGAATAGAATAGAATAGAATAGAATAGAATAGAATAGAATAGAATAGAATAGAATAGAATAGAAATCTTCTAGTCCATCACATAATCTTGATTCTATGCCTCTGTTTATACAACCCAGAATTGTATTAGCTTTTTTGGCTGCTGCTGCACACTGCTGGCTCATAGTCAAGGGATCGTCCACTAGGACTCCAAGGTCCCTCTCACAGTTATTATTTTTAAGCCAGGTAAGATTTTCTTTAACTACACAGGGCGTTTTAGCTAGAGACATATTCATTTAATAACTGCAGTGATTTATTCAACAATTATGGCAAAAAGGTCGTAAAATGGAGCAAACAGTCACTTAACAATGGTCTTGCTTAGCAACAGAAATTTTGGACTCAGTTGTGGTGGTAAGTTGGGACTACTTGTATTCCTACATCTAAGTCCAGTATGAATGTTACTTATTTTCCTTGAACAGGAAATGATAAATACTACTTGACTTGATTATGAGCCAGCAGTGTGCAGAAGCAGCCAAAATAGCTAAGGCATAGAATCAAGATCATGTGAAATATTAGTACCATTTTATAAAACCCTAGTAAGATCACAACTGGAATACTGCAGCCAATTTTAGTCACCATATCACAAAAAAGATGTTGGGACCTTTGAAAAAATTCAGAGAAGGGCAACTAAGATGATCAAAGGCCTGGAGACTAAAACATATGAAGAATGGCTGCAGGACTTGGGAATGGCTACTCTAAAGAAAAAAGAAATAGGGAAGATATGATAGCAGTATTCCAGTATCTGAAGGGCTGCCACAAAGAAGAGGGGGTCATGTTGTTCACCAGAGCACCAGAGGGCAGGACAAGAAACAATGGTTGGAAGCTGATCAAAGAGAGAAGCAACCTGAAATTAAGGAGAAACTTCCTGACAGTGAGGACAATTAACCAGTGGAATAGCTTGCCTCCAGAAATTGTGGGTGCTCCATCACTGGAGATTTTTAAAAAGAGACTGGACATTCACCTGTCTGAGACAGTATAGGTTCTCCTGCTTGAGCAAGGGGGCTGGACTAGAAGACTTCCAAGGTCCCTTCCAGCTTGATTCTATTCTATTCTACTTGGTGATGCTGAGCTACTGAAAAGATTTAAATCAGTTCAGGCTTAGCATTTAGCACAAGCAGTTTCCATGCGACTTCAGGAAGATGCTTTCAGCCTAACTAATTGTCAATACCAGATCAGGTTTTGTGTGTTATTTTACTCCTTTTGACTTGCAAATGTGGGATTTCACTGGCATCAATTAGTTACAGTGTGGTTGATTGGATGTTGACATCAACTGTCTTCATTTTAATTGAAGTGGCTGTGCTAATAATAAAATGGTGAACATAATTATAAATGTTTCTTTGATTCCTTACAAAGCGGGAAGAGCCTATGGGCCTTTTTTTTGCGAGCATCCGTGGCACGAAATCCTATTTTGTTTCTATCTTGTGCTTTGTCCGTTGTATTCCTCTTATGAAATGTTGAAGCAGACTACAATATTACCTTTGATTGTTTCCAAGTGTTGCTGGGTTTTTTTCCCTGATTAGTACAGCTCTTTTGTTGTTATAGATATAAATCAATAAGACATATCATTGTTGTTATATCAGTGAGGAGTGACAAAATAACATAGAGAGATGTTAACATATACTTATTTTCCTTATTTCTTCTCCCTTGTCTCTTTTGAGTTCAAAGCAAATCCAACCCTTTACAGACTTTAGGTGATTTGTTTATTAAAGCTATGGAATGGGCTTGAACATTTATCAAATATGTTCATTTAATAATACTGCAGATAATTGAAGCATCCTGAAAAAAAATATGAAAAAAACTGCCCAGGCAAATCAAACAAGCAGATTTCTTTGTGTGTATTTGTGAGAGAGGAATCAATTAGTAATATTCTACTGATAAAAAAATATTAACCCAAAATGATGATAGCAGAGAATTTGTGATCTCAAGTAGATTGGGGATTAATTTTCAAAGCTTTACTTATATCATTTAATTCTCTTTCTCTGCTCGTCTATGGAAAGAAATAATTCTTAGGATGAAACCTAGTTTATCCTCTTTTTTTTTGAAGAAATTCTACCAATTGGAATTGTTAGGGTCAGTTGGAAGATGCTACTCACCTTATATATATATATTTATATGACTGATAGCACTTAAAAAAGTGAGCCCACCAGGAGAATTATGAAACCATAAAAAGGTTTAATAAATATAAAACGCCGAGCTTTCGCCGGGTCCTCCCGGCTTCATCAGGGCAAACTGCCACGAATGTGAGATGTGCTTTATAAGGATGGAATCTTTTGCACACGGCCCTTCGATCGTGTTGTGGGGCCCAACT
>NW_015386465.1:2150040-2154104 GCF_001527695.2 Protobothrops mucrosquamatus
TCCTTATAAAGCACATCTCACATTCGTGGCAGTTTGCCCTGATGAAGCCGGGAGGACCCGGCGAAAGCTCGGCGTTTTATATTTATTAAACCTTTTTATGGTTTCATAATTCTCCTGGTGGGCTCACTTTTTTAAGTGCTATCAGTCATGAATTTACCTAGGAGACAACCTTTTATTTTTAGTTTATTGTGTAATATATTTATATATATATTTCTCTGTGGTAAACCTGAACCAACAAGAAATAAAGGAATATCAGATTATAACTAAGATAGGAAACAATGGATGGAAACTAACGAAGGAGAGAAGCAACCTAAAACTAAGGAGAAATTTCTTTTCTTTCTTTTATACATTTTTATTTTTATTTTTTATTTTTCTCTTTACAAAAAACAAAATACAAAGTAAATTTTTCTTTTTTCTTAACAATACTATGTCCTACATCTCTTACATTTATTTACACTTATTTACATTACTTCTCATACTTTTTTATTCCTTAATTCTAACCAGGTATAATACATGTCCCATACATCTTTTAGACTGGAGACTTTCAAAATGAGAACTGGACAGCCATTTATCTGAAATGGTACAGGGTCTCCTGCTTGAGCAGGGGGTTGGACTAGAAGCCCTCCAAAGTCCCTTCCAACTCTATTATTCTATGTTCTATGACCCCACGGTTCAACCATGAGCTAAAAATATTCTCTTCTATCAGTTCTCCCTTACTGAAAAATATTATCAACAAAATAGAACAAATATAAATATCCTGTAAGTTATCCTCTTTTTGCCCTATATGATGATAATGATAATAATTATGATATGGCTTGTTTAATCCACATAGATATCTGAGTTATATAACACAGTTTGGGGAGGGGTTATGGATAGTTGCTTAGTCACATCTTGCTGTCCAGATGTTGCTGAATTGTAGTCCACAGCAGAATTGTCAACAAGAAAAGATGTTGGGATTTTTTTTTATTTCAGTAGCATGAAGGAGCAGAATTCTTGAAATAATAATAATAATAATAATAATAATAATAATAATAATAATAATAATAATAATAATAATAATAATAATAATAATAATAATAATAATAATAGTGCCTGGAGACAGCAGAATAGATGAGAAAGAACTAGAGAAGATAACAAAATACAAAGACCTACAAATAGAAATAGAAAGACTGTGGCAAAAGCAAGCAAGGGTAGTACCAATAGTAATAGGTGCCTTGGGTGCAATCCCAAAACAACTGGAGCACCACTTGAACACCATTGGCATTGACAAATTCGCCTTGGACTTGCCTTGAAGTTCTTTTAATTGGTTTCATCTATCAAAACCGTGACACATAACACAAAAATATGAATAACATCTGTGAAATGTGACAGACGAAATGGAAATGGATCTTCTGCAAGAGATAAATTTATATAGAAAAGATTCACCAAAGATTAAAAGTATGAAGACACTGTTGTATGTAAATAGGGCACCCTTATGAAGAAGCTTTTAATTCTGCACTTGTAAGTTATAAACTTTACACATACTGTACAAATGGATTTCGTAATTTTCTGTTTTTTTGTTTTCTCTTTCTCTTTGAAGCATTTCATCTTTGTTTTACAAGGACTGTCAGGTTTTTGTTTGCTTTGTCTTAGGTTATGTTTTCCTTGCGATAAAAGAAATAGGAAAAGAAATAGGAACAGAAAAAGTGAGAGCTTCCTTTTTTTAATCTCTTTCGAGCTTAACAATTGTGCATGGGCAGGAGAGTTTAGGATGAGTGATTAATAGGTGCGTATTTTACCATTCCCTGAACACAAACGATGTTCTGAAAAAAAAGAGAAAACAAAACAATTGTATGGTCTTCTATGCTAATATTTGGAATGAAACTGAATTATACTACAAAGCTGATAAAGGTCAACTTGAAGCAAAAAAGGGAATCAGAAACATTTTGTGTTATATATTTCAGTCGTGTTTCCACCTGTCTTCCAAATATACTGTTCACCTCGTATTATTCTTTTATTTCACAATAGTTGCTAGATTGAAAGGTGTGGGGAAAACACTCATTTTAGCAACTCAACTGGATAGATATGGCTAAGCTAGAGAATGTCTAAGCTGACTACTGTAGGACTGACATTTTAACATGAGTAGGTTAGCTTCATCCATGCTGGGCTTGCACACTGCACTACTAAAATCCAAGAACATCACTACTGCATCACAATGACAGGCAGCGTTTGAGATGCTACCACAGGTGATCTGAAAATTAAGCAACCCATTTGCTGAGCATAAATATAGTCATAGAATTATAGGGCTGGAAGGGACTTGGAGATCTTCTAGCCCAACCCCAGTCCAGAGCAGGAGTCCTTATACCATCCTGGACAAATGGTTGTCCAGTCTTTTCTGGAAAACATCCAATGATGAAGAGGAGGAGAAGGAAAAAGAAGAAGAGTAGGAGGAGGAACCTCACTGAGATGTGAAATTATTACTTCCATCTGAAATATCTCTTATTGTTAAGATGTTTCTTCTTAATATTTAATTGAAGCCCACTCCCTTCCCCTGCTACTGTGATCAAATCAATAAATATTACCACAAATCAGTGGTGGGATTCTAATACATGAACAATCGATTCTCTGTGTGGATGCTGCTTTTGGAAGTCCATTTTGGGCCTGGGCAACAAAAAATTAGCTACCGGTTCTGCTGAAGTGGTGCAAAAACTGGCTGAATCCCACCACTGCCACCGATTGATTTTAGCCCATCTCTGCAGGCAGAAATATACATATGTATATCTATGCCATCTTCCTTCTGACAGCCCATCGGCTGCTCAGTCTGAGGTAACTTTTACTAATTGCCAAGGTTTGCATTCCACTGCATGGAACTTCAACCTCTGCTAACCTGTTTGTGTTGCTCATTATGTGAGGAGAAAAACCGCTGGAGATATTGAACCACAACAGCCCCTGGACCGAAGCCTCCAGATTTGC
The DNA here is from genome assembly GCF_001527695.2 of Protobothrops mucrosquamatus. Classification (NCBI taxonomy): domain Eukaryota; kingdom Metazoa; phylum Chordata; class Lepidosauria; order Squamata; family Viperidae; genus Protobothrops; species Protobothrops mucrosquamatus. The sequence continues at coordinate 2,152,993 of NW_015386465.1, forward strand.
TTCTTTGGACCCGGCTGTGCTCTTTTCAGGATGCTGCAATACCATATATAATATATTTAACACCCTCCTGTTTTCATTATTTATTTCTCAGTCACAGGGAATTACGCTGGCGCACAGCTGCCAGCAACACTGCTGGCAACGGTAAGGAGCAGGTGACAACTTGAATTCGTAAGTGCTGAGCTAATTGTCAGAAATAATGATCTTCAGGGGAGCAAAGGAGGAGAAGCACAAATCTCCCAAGCAAGATGAATTTTCTAGGAAACGGGATTGCAGGGAATGAAAAAAAAAAAGTTTTCACAAGTGGGGTTGTTAAAAATGATCATGACAAGCTACAATTACGGCATCCACTTTCTTCCGTGAGGTTGGGGCAATAGAAAAAGAGGGGTTTTGGTTTGTTTTTACTCAAACTCTTTTTTTAAAAAACCATAAAGAGGCTGACCATATTGTAACAACTCAAGACATGGATTTATTCAAGAGAGTTGAAATAATTAAATATTTCACACTTTCAGTGCACCCACTCTGTTTTATTTCAATTATTGCTTTCATTATTTAATCTTAGCAACACGAGTGTGTGTGGGGAGAAATGAATCTGTCCTTCCTGATACTAGGACTTATGCATCTGCATTTTTCCCTCAGCTGTTCTTTTTTTTAATCTAGTTATCTAAATTAACATTCAGACTAATATCTTGCAGCCTCTGACTCTGCTCTAGAAGTCAAGCAACACTATTAGACATAATTACCTCTGTGGCATAATTTTAACATGTTTTTAAACACAGAAACGAGAACTGCACTGCTCCAAAGACCCAGGAAAGCAAATTGTGTCATTGGACTGTCTACGTACATAAAATTTAGCCCTTTGTATTTTGTAATTCTACCTGATTTCTTCTCTTTTCTTTTCCCTCTTTCCTCTAACACGAAGTGATAAATAAAATACTTCCAGAAAACAAAACTATTAAATTTCTGGCAACAGCAGTAACTAAAATATTGCCATCATTATTCAATGATCTAAAACCAGTGAATTCTTCCTTCCTTCCTCCCTCCCCCTCCTTTCCTTCCTTCCTTCCTTCCTTCCTTCCTTCCTTCCTTCCTTCCTTCCTTCCTTCCTTCCTTCC
>NW_015386465.1:2154173-2176001 GCF_001527695.2 Protobothrops mucrosquamatus
TCCCTCCCTCCCTCCCTCCCTCCCTCCTTCCTTCCTTCCTTCCCTCCCTCCCTCCCTCCCTCCCTCCCTCCCTTCCTTCCTTCCCACATGCAGAAATACTTGAGTGAGAGTAGAAAAAGAGACAAGATTGAGTTTAACAATTTCTTCTTGCTAGAGCGCCAAAGAAAACCACTTGCTAGAAGCAACAAAGAAAGGAAATTTCTGTGGAAGTCAATAACTATATCCTTCCTTTTGTTTCTTGGATGACGTGACTTTTACTGGAACTGTGAGAAGAATATTTTCTCTTCCCTCTCTTCTCCTCCTCCTTTCTGCCTACCATTTAAAGAATTCACTAGTATTTAGGAAATTAAAAGCTACTTCTATTTATTGAGGTATCTTGTCTACCAGAGAGAGTTAGTTTCCATTTTACTTAACAGTTCTCAGTTTCAGTGTGAGATTTATACCACTTCAATCAACATATTCATCGATTATAATTTAGAGATTTTAGCTCTGAAAAATCTTTTCTAAGATTGATAACTGGTACACTAACAGAGGTCTTGTGCTATAGATTTTATAAAGTAGTAAACATGTATCTCAGTTATACAATTTCAGGCAGAAAATGTTGGCTCACCACACTGAATCACCTTGTCCTCAAAGCTAAATGTCAGGTGGAAAAATTCTACCCTATTTTTGTTTTTATTATGTTTATTTATAATATGATTTATGACTTTTTTTTAACAAAGAAAAAATAATAATTCTGCCAGCACAATCAAGGTGGCTATTGAAACACACAAAAGATGCTAAACTAAAATAAACAGAACAGTTATGGCTTAATAAAAAATATGCAAATAAATACTCAAATCATCAAAACTATCTGTATAAATCAGCAAAGAAACCCTGGAAGAAGGTTTATTTCGGTTCTCTCAAAGTAATGACACCCTTGAGCTGAGTTTGTCTTCCAAAATTGCATCAGTGCAGTTTTGTTTGTAGTGTTATAGAAGAGGTTTGTTATTATCTTCTCCTGATTGTTTTTATATTTTTTTTTCTCTTTAACCCCTCAGGATCCAAATACTATGCATCACTGGAACACTGCTATCTTAGTCCTCTAGGAGAGGCTATCTAGCCATTATAATTAGCCTTCTTGAGGCAGATGCAGTCCAGATGTAATTGACTTGCAAAAACTAGAGTTATCTGTCCACGTGGCAGAGGTTTTACTGACTATAGAATAGAGCTGGAAGGGACCTTGGAGGTCTTCTAGTCCAGCCCCCTGCTCAAGCAGGAGACCCTAAGCCATTTCAAACAAGTGGCTGTCCAGTCTCTTCTTAAAAGTCTCCGGTGATGAAGCATCCACAATTTCTGAAGGCAAGCTATTCCACTGGTTAATTGTTCTCACTGTTAGGCAGTTTCTCCTTAGTTCCAGACTGCTTCTCTCCTTAATTAGTTCCCATCCGTTGTTTCCTGTCTTGCCTTCTGGTGCTTTGGAGAATAAGTTGACCCCCTCTTCTTTGTGTCAGCCCCTCAAATATTGGAACACTTCTATCTTGTCCTTCTTTTCCCTAGACTAGACAAACCCAATTCCTGCAACCGTTCTTCATATGTTTTAGACCCCAGGCCCTTCACCATCTTAATAAATCATCTTTTTAAGCACTGGTTGTTCCAGCTGTTCAGATAGAAATTGGTTAGGAATGGTGATCTCAGCTGAAGCTGCCCTTCTTGTCTCCCTTATACAGTTTTTTTTTTAAAATTTCATGTCCAGATCAAACCTTAAACTGCCAAAATAAGGCTACCTTTTAGGGCTTATCGTTTGCCAGAAATAAATTACTTTTGGTGCATTCTACTGGCAGTAATTGACAGACCAACAATTAGGCTGGACTCTGCATCTCTCCACATTCACACAGCATTTTGTTATCCACCAGCGATCCCCACTTGAGCATAGTGGTCTTACACTTAGCCATTCCCACCCTCGACCTATTCAATGTTGTCCAAGTAACATAGAGGAGATCAGATCCCTCAGCCATGTTCTCTCCTGGGATTATCCCTTGTTCTGTAAATTCTATCCTCCATCTTCTAATTTAGTTTTGCTCCTGTGTGCCTTCAAGAATATTTGTTCTTGCCCTTGTGGGAGGACAGCACTCCGCCCCCTGAGAGAAAGCAATATTTTGGGAATATTAAAAGGCACAATATTATATTTCCCCAAAGGATTTTAAAGGCAGAAAAGCAGGCCCAGTTTTTTTAATAGTCCAGGCAGAGACCAGCTCTGTAGAAATGCAGATTTGGTGATTCATTCAGGAAGACTAGAGCCAGAAAACTTGAAGCTGATGAGATTAGAAAAACAAAGACCCCTAAAATCTACATCCCCAACCCAAACTCTAAAAACATGACTTTTAGGAAATAATAGGGTCAACCCACCACCATCAGAATACTAAAAGGGCACACTGAACCTCAGGTCAAAGTTCATGCCACAGGAACAGGAAACAATTCCAAACACAAAAGCCCAAGAAGGTATAAAAACCCACCACTCCCAGCAACATGTGGTCAGCTGCTCCAGAAACACATGTCTTGTGGTTCTGCTCTTCCATAAACTCCAACTTTCTTTCTAAAGCAGTCTCCATTTTGTTTATTCTGGGCTTGGGCTGGACCGTGATGAAGATTTTTCTTTCAACACCATGAAACTCTTCCTAGATCTAAGTCAACAAGTGTGGGGTACATGTCCATTCAGAAGATGCTGGGGAGTTGGTGCGTTGCTCAGATGAAGCTCTTTGCCCTGCAAGTACAGTGATTCTGAATGACCAGAAGTTTTATTCCATGTAGGATGAAATGAAATTCTTCTTCCCAACTGTTAATGTCCTTCAGGTCTTGTGTCTGCTTTAAATGAATTGTGTCAGGAAAGATGTAGATTGATGACCCATCCAAGTCCATTTGCTATGCTTTTTAACCCCCCGAAGGTGTAAAAACTGAGTGAACCACTTCTGTAATTAACTTATCTGTTGGCCTTGAACTAAAGGGCGAACTAATTGCTGAGAATTTTCTCCAGGCACCTTTTTTTTTATTTTCTGCACTTTTAATCTTTTGCCACCCACTTAGCTATAAATAATGAGTAGGTTGGGGAAAAAATGCTGAAGATATATAAGAATGTCTTTTGTTACCGTGGTTTGTGAATTCTAGAGAGAAGACAAAACAGTATTATAAGGAGATGGCCCGCAACCTGGGCGTCCTCCTGGATGCTCGGCTGTCTTTAGACGATCATGTGACGGCTGTGGCCAGGGGGGCTTTTCATCAGGCTCGCCTGATACGCCAGTTGTGCCCCTTTCTGGATCGTGACGCCCTATGCACGGTCACTCAAGCCCTCGTTGTTTCCCGCCTGGACTATTGCAACACTCTCTACATGGGGCTCCCCTTGAGGTGCACCTGGAGGCTCCAGCTAGTTCAGAATGCGGCCGCGTGGGGGATTTTGGGGGCCTCTAGATACTCCCATGTAACACCTCTCCTGCGCGAGCTGCACTGGCTGCCTGTGGCCTTCCGGGTGTGCTTCAAGGTGTTAGTAACAACTTTTAAAGCGCTCCATGGCAATGGACCTAGGTATTTGCAAGACCGCCTCCTACCAAATACCTCCCTTCAACCAGTCCGCTCCCACAGAGAGGGCCTCCTTAGGGTGCCGTCGGCCAGTCAATGCCGCTGGTGACCCCCAGGGGGAGAGCCTTCTCTGTGGCAGCTCCTGCCCTCTGGAATGACCTACCCCCCGACCTACGTACAACTACGGACCTGCGCCTCTTCCGCCGAGCCTTGAAAACCCATCTATTCCATGCAGCCGGCCTGGTGTAGTTTTGATTGTGTTTTGGTAGGGGTTTTTATATGGGGTATTTTAGAGCAGGCTTTTTATTTAATATTTATTGTGATTTTTATTATTGCCTGTTCACTGCCCTGAGTCCCGTAAGGGAGATAGGGCGGTATATAAATTTAAATAATAAATAAATAAATAAATAAGTTCTTGCAGGGGAGTGACTTACCCAAGAGACCAGCAATATTTAAGGTGAAAAAAATAAAAAGAACCCTTCCAGATCTTGGATTACAATAAAAATAAGGAAATAATACTCAAGCTATGAGAAAGCCTCCAAATTCAAGTTTAAAGCTTAGCTCTCCTAAGGACACTAAAATAGCTTCTACAGCCATGTCAAAGATTTTGTGCGATTAGACCTTCAAGTTGCCAACTAAAAGCCACAGCTTTGCATCTTGGTCCATCACTGGAGGTTTTGAAGAATAGACTGGACAACCATTTGAATGGGGTGGTAGAATGCTCCTGCCTTGAGCAGAGAGTTGGATGAGAAGACCTCCACGGTCCCTTCCAGACCTAGGATTCTATGATTGTTCTCCCTATTGCCTTCAACATTTGTCTTCTGAAAATGTTTTGGCCCTTCTGACTCTGAAATTGAGTTTCAAAGCTTCAGGACTGGCTGAACGGGTTCTCAGTTTCTTTCTCCAGAAATGCTTTGCTTCAGAAGCAAACTTCAATATCCCAGAAATCTCCATTAGCGTAATGAAAATGATGCCATTTGAGAAAAATATGAATAGATTTTTTTTTCACTTCCCTTGTTCAGTTGAGAGTCGTAGAGGCAGATTAGATGGAGAAGCATGTTTCATGTAGTGCTGTGATCCAAGATGGTTTCAGGATGGCCTTGCATCGGTGGAATTCTCTTTCTATGGCTGTTTTTTTAAAAGGACTTGGAAGATTTTCAGTATGACAGACCATTTGGTTAAAGTCCTGGTTTCTGTGTTCTTTCTTTTTTCTTTTTTGTTTTGCTGAATGTTTAATCCTGGGAGGTTGATCTGTAATTTGTTGACAGTGTTCTAGTTATGCTTATGAACATTTTTCAGACTGTACTTGGTGCAGCTAGGCTTTGAAGAATGCTTCAATATATTTTAATGAATAAGGATAAATGAACACAAGGATCATGTGCACATACTATACCTCACTGTGGATTTCACTTCTCGTACAAGATGGGATCATATTGTAGAATATCAGCATATATATATTTGGGCATGTGTGCATGGATTGATCATGTTGCTTCAATCTGGATCACTTTCACGGAGAAACTGTTGGACTTGAAAAGTCTTCACTGAGGCTTCAAATTAGAGCATCCATGTTGACTGCCTCAGCCTGTCTGCCTGAAATGGACTTCTGTTCATTGAGTTGCTGACATTTTAGCATCCGGATTACTGTTCTGAAAGAGATGGTTCAGCTTACGTTTTCCCAGAAATGAGTTTTTAAAGCAATACTACCATAGTCCTTATGTGGGTGCACTCATCAGCCATGTGGTATCTTTGTAGTGAAAATAAGCTATTGTGTTATAAAGGCGAGAGGGAATAAGCAAAGAATAGCAGGTAAAAGAAATTGGCAAACTCACCTTGTTCACAGAAGGAAATGTATGTAAAAATGGATTCAGATTTGGTGAAAATGAAGAGATACAATCTTGGGGTGAAGCGGGCAGATCACAAGAAGCTCCCCCATTTTCCATCCAAATTGGCCTTCTAGTATCTTCCTTTATAAGGACATTGCAGGTTCTTCTCCTTCAACTCAGAAAGACAAACTTCACTGACCTTGCTTTTACTTTGAATTGTGTCTGGTTGTGTGGATGTTCTAGGCCAAAATAATATGGTGGCATAATAACATTGGTGTTATTTTCTTCTTCCTTCATGGTTTCTCCCATTATTGTGTGAGCTATCCATGACTATGATCAAAAAAGGTCTAGTATGATAGATATTTTGGTCCTCTCTAATTCAAGACCAATTATATCCAGTGGTGGGATTCAGCTGGCTCGCACCGGTTTGGCAGAACCGATAGCTAAATTTTGCTGAGTTCGGAGAATCGGATGAATGCACACTGTTTCCAGAAGTCCATTCTAGGCCTCGGAGGTCTGGAGGCAGCCTCCCAGGCCTAGAACAGCACACCAGAAGTGCGTGGATGCCACTTCTGGAAGTCCATTCTAGACCTCGGAGGCCTGGAGGACGCCTCGCAGGCCTAGAATGGCCCATTGTAAGTGCATGAATGCCACTTCTGGAAGTCCATTTTAGACCTCAGAAGCCTGGAGAAGGCCTCCCAGGCCTAGTATGGCTCACCGGAAGTGCGTGGATGCCACTTCCGGAAGTCTGTTCTAGGCCTAGGAGGCCCAGGCCTGCATCCAGTAAGAGAAACGGTTGTTCAGGTATTTGAATCCCACCACTGATTATATCCTTTCATATGCTTTTTTTCTATGCGCCATCACTTCCACCTCTTTTGACCTACACACCTTCAGCAACACTTTGGAACATGATAGGGACACCATGCTCTAATTTGTATATTAGCTACCATGTCAGTTACACTAATAGTTCCCTTGGTGACCATAGGTTTGAATTTTCAATCAGTTCTCTGGCATGGTGCTTCAAAATTTGTTTAGAAGGTAGTTTAACTGAGACCTAATGTGCATAGTCAGGATTGTAATAGGGAAAAAAGAATTTATTGAGCAGTGGATCTCATGAGATTCTTCTTTGACCTTTAGCAACTCTGATAGATCAGGACATGTTTCCTCCAACTGGTGGCAAAGTATTCTGCATCATCATGTCAATGTTCTTTTGCTTCACCTTTCACACTGGATTTTGTTGTACCACTGCAAGACAAAATGAATGTATAATTTATCCTGAAGGAACACAACAAAACATTGATTCCATCTGACTGGATTGTGAACAGTAAATGTGAACTGAGATGAACTGAACTCTGTTTTGCATGATCAGTTTAACTTCAAACTAAATGGTACATTGCTACAAACTAACCTAAAGAAAATGTGCAGAAGTGGTGGAAGCACCCTCTCTTCACACCTGCTTGCAGGTTCATGGCCAACATTCACATGTGGGTGTGACTTTAGAAAGCCCTCAGAGAGTTGGACCAAGTTATTTGGAAGACATCACTTAGCAATTGAAATAGAGGCATTTCATTCACATCTCTCTATCTATCTCTTCATCTCTCTATCTGTCTCTGTCCATCCATCCATCCATCCATGATACCCAAGAGTCACCCACAGCAGCTTCAGGATAGATGATTGATAAATGATAGGTACAGTGGTGGGATTCAGCCAGTTCGCACCACTTCGGCAGAATCGGTAGCTAATTTTTTTTGTTGCCCAGGCCCAGAACGGACTTCCAGTAGCGGCATCCACACAGAGAACTGGTTGTTCACAAATTTGAATCCCACCACTGGATAGATAGGTACAAATGTGTCAGACCCAAAGAAGCAATAGTGACACATGGAATTACTTCTGAGTAGTTTCTTTATTGTTTACCTACAAACAGAATCTTGCCAGATGAAAGCAATTTTCTGCTATAAACTGCTAGGGAGGGTCCGACTTTGCTCTCTTCCTATCTACCAGACATTCCATGTTATGCTATTTCTATGCCCTCTGGGAAAGAGCCCCTCCCTCCTATGACTCCTGACTACATTCCACCACAATAATATTGTCTGATACCAAAAACACAAAAATGCACATGCACTAGGACAGTGATGGCGAACCTTTTAGAGACCGAGTGCCCCAAAACCACCCCCACCCCCACCCCACCCACCCCTGTCCTGCTCCGCCCTCACCCCATCCACCCTGAGGGCCATCCACGGACCGCCGCAGATCGTCCACGTGGCCCTGCAGCACCATAATGGCCACGCCCTCCACTTGCACCCCACATCAGCATCTGCTGCCCAGCTGCCATGTGCTTGGCTGCGCTGCTCCACATGGGCCGCACCCGGGGGTGATTCTCCTCCAGGGGGACTGCTGGTGAGGAAGGGGCTGTGGGGGAGATGGGGCTGAGGCGATGGTGTGCGTACCCACAGAGAGAGCTCTGAGTGCTGCCTCTGGCACTCATGCCATAGGTTCGCCACTACTGCACTAGGATGCTACATCTGAGTTGCAATATACCAGATAACCACTAGATGGCACCAAGGAGACACCCCTTCCAGCAAATGTTTATATATTGTTGCAGACCAAAAATGGTAGCTTTAATGCAGTGTCCATGTGTATACTGTATATAGACACATACTGTCCTAGCAGGAACTAATAGCTTTTTACTCTTTTCATTAGGCTAATTCCTGTGAATCTGGAACATTTCCAAGGCTCTTTCTCAGTTCCTTACATCTACTACGTACCTCCTTTCTGATTGCAAGGAACTATTGGCTATAGAAAAGGACAACTACATAAAACATACTGCATAAAGTGAATTACGATCTGACATTACTTGATTCTGGGGACTACATCAAGAATTAAGTTAACACTGGACAGGATAGCTATTGCAGTAATTTTAAAAATGGGTATGCAAAATAAAAAGGGTTATTTATTTATTTATTTGTTTGTTTATTTAACCCTCTCCCCAATGAAATCATAGTATCATTAGCATCTGCAAACAATACACCTTAGAAGGTTTAAGAAAGCTTGAAAGACTTCTTGACTAAGTGCTTTTTGTAGCCATATACTTTCTTTCATGGCGAGACTAATGAAAAATGGTTTGAAGACAGTCAAATAATTCTTGCTTGATCTTAGAGGCTGAATCTGGAACACATTTTGTCTAATCTGGGTCATACTGGAAGCCAAAATAGCTTAACTGTTCTTTCTGCTTTCCCCTTATCTCTCTCATATTTGCAGTGATAAGTAGTCGGTAGAACAAGCATGAAAGGCCCCAAATTTCATAAGTTATCTCCCTTCGGATATCTCTGAGAAATTTAAAATCTGTGGAAAGTCTTGGGCTAGCTCGCACTTACATTAGTATAAGGCTTAAATGACAAAGTCGTAACAGTTCTGTGGAGAAGAGATTAGCTGAGACACTTGCTTCTTTACGAATTCAGCTCGATGAAGGAACTTCCGAATACTGATCCACAAGACTGAATTGCTGATAGGAGCAAAATACGTAGTTTCCTGGGAGATCATTTGCGTATCCACCCCCAGGCATCAAATCATTAAAAGTTACTTTATTTGTGCATATAGAGGTCAGGTGGTCAAGAAAATCTCAGTTTCTGAACAATATTGTAGTGTAGAAAAACTTAGCTTTTGTAGGAGAAGGGCAAGCAGAACCTGGGGGTGGAGTCAAGAGAGGAATCAGCCTGGAGTTGTTATGTTCCCATAAGCCATCCAAGACCAATTCCTCTTGAATTTTGTTACCTCCTATCTAGTGCCAATTTAGTGCTGCTAGTTGACTAGATTTATTGACTACTAGCTGTACCGGCCACGCGTTGCTGTGGCTCAGTCTGGTTAAATGGAAAAGAAAGAAAAGAGAAAGCGCACATTTGTAATATGTTTAATTTCACAATGCTTGTGGGTATAAAACAGCCAACGTCGTCGGTAGACTTAAGTCCCTGAAGACAATATGGTCCTCCAGAAGGAAGCCCGGTCCAAAGATCTGCATATGCAAATGAGGGCAGTGAAGGGGAGGGTCCCTTTGCAAGCTGGACTCTGAATTAAAGTCAGACCTTAATTGTCTGAAGGGCACTAAAACGTAAGCCAGGATAGCTCCCTCCGAACCTGCTGCTCTTTATTACACAATCAACATGTTTTTACCTGTCACAGGTGTGACATCTATATAATAGTAGGTATATAAAAACATGCATGTATTCAAATTCAATGTTGTGTCAAAATTTCAAAGCAATCGGTGAAGAACCTTCGGAGATTTAAGATTTTGAACAAACGAACATTTACATTTTTATTTATATAGATGAGTAATAAATCAACTGGAGCTAAACATGCAGTTCTGATTCTTCATGCCTGACAGTTTGGGTCATAGTAAGTTTAGATTTTTAAAAAAATGTAGAGTAGGGAAGGATCATTAAGGGCTGAAAATCCATGTTACTTAGGATAGGAAATCCAAATCAAAACAAATCCAGTTAGATGGCTGCTTTCTTTTGCCAAAGCATCCGGTAAAAGGGGAAACCATTTCTCTAGCGATTTTATTTCTTATTGAGAGCAAAACAAAAATGCTACTTTTGTGCAGTCAACAAATTCTTCAGTCTGAAGGAAAATGTACAAGTTTGCATTATCATCTCCCAGTCTGAGAAAAATTCAGGAGATCATTATGTAAATAGGCACCTGCCAACTTTCCTGTGACTGTGAAGACATTTCCTCACCAAATTGTAGGAAGACTGTGCGTGAGAATATTAGAAAGTCCATCTGTACATGGGTGGATGGTAGTTCTGTACAGAAATTAATGTGGTTGCTGGAATATTTGTAAAAGCATCTCTTTATTCTCAATAAATATTTTTTTTTTTTTGCTAAAGAGACCATGTGAGAATCACGTCTAAGGAATAATTAATTTTAGATTTTAGTTTTAAGCGTTCGCCAAACAGCCTGGTAAATGAAAGGTCAAATTTATGAATGAAAAATGGCACCTTCTCGGGGTTCATTGGCCAAAGATGATAATGGACAGGCTAATGTTCTCATTGGGACTTCAGGCATGGGGCCCAACACATAACATTTGTTTTGTCTGACTGAAATTCTGAATTGAATGATTACTTATGTGCCATCAAATCAATGTTGACCCTTATGGGTCACCCAGATGCAGCTTCACCAGGATGATCTATCTCCAACCTGGTCCTTCAGGTTTGCCAATGGTGAATCCATAAATAACACCTGAGGTCAGAGAGAACAGACAGGTTACAGGTCACACAAGGACTACCTTGTCATTGTTGAGCTCTCCCTAAAACCTTAAATATGCAACCACCCAAGCAATATGTGAGGTTTACAAAAATCTGCCAACATACTAGGAAGAAGGGGGATAGATGGGGAACTCATCACATTTGCAGATGACCCCCAAGCTGGCAGGAATAGCCAACACTTCAGAAGACAGGCTTAAGATACAGCAGGATCTTGCCAGAATTGAACACTGGGCGCTATCGAACAAAATGAAATTCAATGGTGAAAAAAGTAAGGTTCTACATTTAGGCAAGAAAAACCAAATGCATAGGTATAGGATAGGTGGTACTTTGCTCAATAATAGTAACTGTGAGATGGATCTTGGAGTCCTAGTGGACAATCCCTTAAACAGGAGCCAGCAGTGTGCTGCAGCTACCAAAAAAGCCAACACAGTTCTAGGCTGCATTAACAGAGTGATAGAATCAAGATCATGTGAAATGTTAGTATCTCTTTACAAGGCCTTGGTAAGGCCACACTTGGAATACTGCATCCAGTTTTGGTCACCACGATGTAAAAAAGATGCTGAGACTCTAGAAAGAGTACAGAGAAGAGCAACAAAGATGATTAGGAGATTGGAGGCTAAAACATATAAAGAACAGTTGCTGGAATTAGGTATGTCTAGTTTAATGAAGAGAAGGACCAGGGGTGACATGATAGCAGTCTTCCAATATCTCAGGGAAGAAGAGGGAGTCAAACTTTTCTCCAAAGGGCCTGAAGGCAGGACAAGAAGGACCAGATGGAAACTAATCAAGGAGAGAAGCAACCTGGAAGTAAGGAGAAATTTCCTGACAGTTAGAACAATTAATCAGTGGAACAACCTCCCTCCAAGTGAATGCTCAAACACTGGAAGTTTTTAAGAAGAGACTGGACAGCCATTTGTCTGAAATGGTATAGGATTCCCTGCCTGAGCAGGGGTTGAACTAGGTGATCTCCAAGTTCCCTTCCAACATCATCATCATCATCATCATCATCATCATCATCATCATCATCATCATCATCATCATCATCATCATCATCATCATTACTATTATAGGAGGAAGACGGGTGTCCTAGCACTAGATCCAAATTATGCCACTTCCTATTGACTGTGCAGGTCCACATCACTGCTCCCAATCTGCTTCCTGTACACAGAGTTTCAAGAAGGATGGAAGGTGAAGTAAAGACCAGAGGGCAGAACAAATTTAAATTAACCTTGTGTGTGTTTTTTTTCCTGGTGCATTAATTGAAAAACAAGCAACTGTGATTTGGTTTTGTCCAGACAAAGCTGAAACTTTATGTTATAACCCACTACTCTGAAGCATTCAAATACCAAATGGCATTTTTTTTTTTAAAAAAAGTCATTTAATTTCTATATGGGAATTAGGGAGGGAGATATCTTCGGAGACAAGATGGACCCCCTCTCAACTGGATCCAGCCTGACTCCAAGGTCGCTGCGCCCTGAGGATGACCCGTTATCAAGCTTGTACCTCAGCTTTCTCAAAACAAATCTGGAGCACTGTATTGGCTGCTGGTGGACTGTCAGGAGGGTTGGGTTTGGAAATGGGAAGTGCACCCACACCCCTGGAGACCATTTTTATTACCTATATTTCTTCTCATATAACAACTAACAATATACAGTATATTTCAATTGTGCCCTTATCCCCTCCAAAACAGCATATATTCTGGAGCAGGTTTATTCCCTTTGCCTTCCACCAAGACTGTTTTTATAAAATCACCTCATATTTCATTATAATTATTTACTTTATTCATCCCTTTTTTAAATTTAATTTCTGTTGTTAAGTTATCATTTATTGCCATATTCCATATTTCATTATACCACTCATTTCTTTGAATAGCCCAATTCCGTCTCCAGTATTTAACCATCACTGATCTAGCTGCCATTAGCAAATTTACAATCAATTCCTTTTTTTTGCTTCATTTATCTCTTGTTTTTCCACCAGTAACAGTAATGCAATCCTCGGTGACATATCTAAATTTACCTTCAAAAGTTCTCTAATTTCCCTAAACACCATGTCCCATATCTTTTGTGCGCTGTCACAATCCCACTACATATGTTTATATGTTTTTTTATTTAGGTTTATAAGTGTTATGTTTGTATTATTTGTATTTGAATAAAATAAAAAAATATATTATTAAAAAGAAAGGGAATGAGAAGAATAGCTTTGTGCTTTACACGGGACCATTAGATTCCACCTGTTTTTACTGCAACCACTTTCTCTCAGCAAAAGTTCTTTTGATTAACTACATGGAGTCAAGAGTTGTGTTTTCCTGAGAGAAACGGCTGGGACAGATTCCTTACAGTTCTTTGCATCCTCAGAGGATATCCAGACACCTGGCTGATGATAGAAACACATTCTTTTCGACATTTAGCACATCAGAACAGACACTTTTAATTCTTTCATGCATTCTGTCTCTTCCTGCATGACACATATTGATGATTATTCTATAGTTCCTGTCTGTGAATTTGCTTGTTGTTGTTTTTTTGAAGCTACAGTAGGTTCTGCAGTCAGTCAACTAACCTTTTATAGAAGTCAAATGCCATATTTATTGTCTCAGAGTCATTACTATATGTGTTGTGTCCTGGGCTTGATGAGGAAACTCAGCAAGCCCAGAAATGTTGCAAATGGTCCCGGGCAACCTTAAAAGCTGCCCGGGACCAGACTGGTTGGCGCCGGTCTGGCGCGCAGGTGCAAGGCGCGAATAATGGGGATTTATGATTGGATGTTGGAGAAACTATAAAAGGCCTGCGAGCCTGTTGGGTTTTCGAATGGTAATGTGGAAAAATAAAAGAAGAACTTGGTTAACAACTTGTGTGTGTGTCGCTTCAATGCCGTGAACCCCGATACATAAAAATATGCGTCATAGAATAGCTTCAGAAACCTGGTACTGTTTGGGACGGAAATGTTATTTGGGATTCAAATATGTGAACAACCAGTTCTCTGTGTGGATGACACTTCCAGAAGTCCATTCTGGGCCTGGGCAACAAAAAAAATTAGCTACTGGTTCTGCCGAAGTGGTGCAAACTGGCTGAATCCCACCACTGGGATAATCGTGAGAGAACAATGCAATTGCAACTTTAAAAACTATTCACTTGACTCAAAAACTGGGGGGGGGGGAAGAACCTGGAAAAACCGAGTTATTGCATAAAATTTGGATCAAAGTCTGAAAATATAAAATGCTAGCATGTAAAGTGCCAAATAGTGCCCCAATATAGTATACCTACACATGGATTCCATTGCATTATTTTACTGTATAGCCACGTCCTGTCAATTTTATGTCCATCTTCTCTGTGACACTTTCTGATGACAGGTGTTTGAGGCTACTGAGGACATGTGTTTGTTATGTCTTCCTTCATCTTTTTATAGGTTAAACTTACCTATTGCTTTAGGCTTTGATTTTTTTAAATTCTCTATCAAATAATTCATTAACATAAACCTGTCTAAGAACTTTAGCTTCTTTTGATTGACATTTGATGACAAGCCCCCTTAAGATGTTTTTCCCTTCATTTCTCACTTTGAAGCAAACAAAGTTTTGGCAGGGATATTAATTATAGTTTTGACTTTTTTGTTGTTTTTGTACCCATTGGTTTATTCAGTTCTGTTTGATGTTATTCATTACAATGTGAATTGGGGTAACCTGAAAGACTTTTAGCATCCATTTGTTTGAAATGGTATAAGGTTTCCTGCCTGAGCAGGGGGTTGGACTAGAAGGCAGGACAAGAAGCAACGGATGGAAACTAATCAAGGAGAGAAGCAACCTAGAACTAAGGAGAAACTTCCTGACAATGAGGACAATTAACCAGTGGAACAACCTGCCTCTAGAAGCGGTGAATGCTCCAACACTGGAAGTTTTTAAGAAGAGACTGGACAGCCATTTGTCCGAAATGGTGTAGGGTTTCCTGCCTGAGCAGGGGGTTGGACTTGATGACCTCCAAGGTCCCTTCCAACTTTATTATTATTATTATTATTATTATGGATCATCGCACAGTCAGCCAGATGTTCAGACTGGATTTGGCATTTTGTCTACCTATCGAGTCCTTTCCCAGGACCTGGGATAGGCAGATGTGGATGTTTGATGGTATTACAGATATCGTCGCAGGATGGAAGCAGTTCCTAGCAAGGCCGCCTTTTGCAATTGACCAATAGCAAATTTGTCAATGCCAATGGTGTTCAAGTGGTGCTCCAGTTTTTGTTGTTGTTGTTGTTGTTGTTGTTGTTGTTGTTGTTATTATTATTATTATTATTATTATTATTATTACCTCCAAAGTCCTTTCCAACTCTGTTATTCTATTCTATTCTATTCTATTCTATTCTATTCTATTCTATTCTATTCTATTCTATTCTATTCTATTCTATTCCATTCCATTCCAACAAGTGGGCCATTTTTTTGTTCCAAAGCTGCTTTTTCCAAAAGAGAATGTGACTTTCTTTTTTTTTTCTTTGAAAATGTTTTGCTTCTCATTCAAGAAGCTTCTTCAGTCCTTGGCAGAACTGAAAAGGCTTCTTGGATGGGAAGCAAAATGTTTTCAAATGAAAAAAAAAGGAAAGGAAATAAGAAAATCCAGTTGCCTTTTAGGAAAAACATCTTTGGGTCAACCATGACCTGGATAACTGAGAATCTCATAAACCTGATTTCTTTGCTTCTTAAAAATGTGATTTGAAAAAGGGCAGATAGGATCTTCTCGGTGTTTGCACCATGGATTTGGTGGTGTGGATGGAGTATGAAATTTGAGGATACATTTTAAGAAACTTGAGGACCTACAACTGTCTTCAATTTTGTTAAAAAGCATCTATTCATGCAACCTATCATCACACCTTTATCATCACCCATGAATAAGGTAACTCTTTCATACCTCAAAAACATCTCTAAAACCACAACAGGTAGAATCCTTTGACATCTTTGTAATACACAAACCTACAAAATCCTTCCAAAGCATCCAAAGCAAACCCAGAAACCCAGTAGCCAAAGAAGACAACAGCATCATTCACAATATACAATGTAAGGGTTGTGAAAAGCCACTCTGTAGGACAAACGAGTAGAAGACTGACGGAATTTACATCCATCAGCATCAATTGGCAATCAGAACCCATGACAGAAATATTCAATTTTACAACACAGATACAAGTTCAATCACCACTTTAACTGAGAAACTGCAGACATTTTAGATCAAGAATGCAAGGGAAATTTTAGAAGCCTGACACTCTCAAATCAGTCATCAACAGATATAAGGAAATAAAATGCATTGATAAGTCATTCAGAAAGAACAATGAAAGGTCAAAGAAAGGATCAAACACACACTTATTACCCATCACCCTGATAAGCAGAGTTAACAATGAAATGCCCAAATATTACAGGATAAGCTGCTGGATATAACAGAACAAAACTCACTTCATATTACGTTGTTGATGTTACCAGCCATGATAATAAAATATCTATGAGAACAGGAGCAGGAGCTTAGAGAAAATCAAGAACTGCAAAATTTAGACTGTTGATTGAATTAGAAGTAATAGAAGTAAAAAAAAAATCTTTGTGGCTGTGGCTCTTTATTAACTATGACTATGTAAAAAAATAAAAATAAACCAGGATACAAATCTAAGAAACTAATTTAAAAAAACACACCATCTGATTTATAGAATGAATTCTCTAGCTTAAAATGACAGGGTATGTATTTTAACAAAATTTGGTGCTACTGCACTAGGGATCTAGAAAATCTCCTTTCCACTGGGACTTCTGTAAATAGCAAATGGGAAAGTTACTTTGAAAAATTATATTGCGATAAGACAAATTGGACACCAGGAGGAAGAAACATGAATCCTTTGAAAGCCCATCTCTGCCTGAGTACTGTTATTATTTTTATTGTGACTTGCGTCGCAACTTTTATCTCATAACAAGGATTACTTTGTATGCCTGGAGCTTGTTGCAGGCAAGACATTCAGGTAAATAGACTTCCATATGGCTTGATTGTGATTTAACACATGTTTATGACTCCTACAAAATGGCCCTGGAATACTATCTGCACAAATTAAAGGTGTAATTCTCAGTTACCACCTTTTTGATGAACCCCAAAACACCATCAAGGCTAATAGATTCTCAACACAGTAAGCACTCTCTGCTAAAGGCCATTATTGCTGAAAGATTTTATAAAGACAAGGAGATGGATTGGAAAGAACAATTTGAAATTAGTTCTCTTCCCACTCCCCCTCAAAAAAACCCACCCACAGATAAATTTAACTCTGAAATTATATCAATTGCCAGCTGCAGTGTCATTAAGGACGAACACCAGAAAACAGAATTAAATGTGATACATGACATAGAACTATTGACATAAAACATAACATCTTTAGATCAAAAGCTGCCTTCCAATATTAGGGACAATAAGTTATCCCACTGGGCCAATTAAGTAAAGTGCTACAAAGGCTTTATTTTATTATTTATATACTTTATAGCTTCTTCCCAAAGTTCTTTCTCTCTATATATATAGTACCATATTTAGCACTGTAAGAGAATAATCCCCTTTCTCAGTAAGAAAATACTGTAACAATGGCTATAAGTTCACAGAAAATACTGCTATTCACACCACGCTGATAATGAAGATAATTTAATTCCCTGCTGCCATACAGCTTTTATATTGTGTTATTTTAGTCATCTGTTCACCAAGATGGGCACTCTATAAACAAATAATGAACATTCTAAAAATAAATGATGGCAATGGCCTACTATCTATCTATCACAGGAAGATGACTTTGAGTACCAGTTACTGGAAAAATTGCTGAGGAAACAAAACATTTGTCCTCCGACACAAGAAGCTGGATTACCTAGGTTTTTGATGAAAACTATGCTGATGTTCTTAATCACATGCCTTTTTGGTGCAATCCAGATTATGAATCAGTCCTTCACATTAGACAGGCTGTAGTTTAATCATAAACATGGTTAGTTTAAACCAGAGGTATCAAACTCGCAATGTCACGTGACATGTTGCGACGTATCGTGACTGTTTTTTCCATTGCCAGCAATGGGGTGGGTGCGGTTTTGCCATGACGCATCAGGCTTGCAGGCTGGCAGTTTGACACCCCTGGTTTAAACAAATACTGCTACTGCTAAATACCTTTTAACAAGGAAAGTACAATTTCCTTAAATCATGTGATGTAAGAGTCATATTCTTATTATTCCTATACTTCTGCATTACATTTCTCATATCCATTGTCATGGTTCAGGAAATAAAAATAACTCGAACTAGCTTTTATCAGAATTTTTGATACATTTTTTTTTGTCAAATGTACACGGATAGATAAGTGGGTAATTGTATCTCTGTGTGTCTGCACAAAATACATCTCTCATGGGAAAACCTGCACAAAGCATTCTTAACTTCAAGTAAAAATTGTTTGCAAAAACTGAAGTTACTAGGAAAAGGGGATAGAAAATTGCATCTATTAGAAGTTCATAAAAATGGATAGAAATGGATATGCAAAGCCATTTATCCATCCTTCTTGCTTCAATTTCAGAAAGTGATGCCTAACCTGGGGGGAAAAATGAAGTCTTTAATCTGAAGATGTAAAGATTAAATTTCTTTAAATCTGGAAAAACTGGGGAAAACATTCAGAGTAGAGTTATCCTTTAGTCCAGGGGTAGGCAACCTTGGCTCTTTTATGACTCATGGACTTCAATTCCCAGAATTCCTGACCCAGCATGGCTGGCTCAGGAATTCTGGAAGTTGAAGTCCATGAGTCATAAAAGAGCCAAGGTTGCCTACCCCTGCTTTAGTCTTTAGGTTCCCTGTGAATTTGTAGCTATAGCTGAAGACTGATCTTGAGTAGAATATGTATAGTACTCTGTTCTTTGTTATTCAGACAACCTGGAATTCATTTTCTCCTGGCCAAAGACTAAGTTTTCCCTAGCTTGACAGTTACATGGTAGTGTATTTAGCTGCCTTCAAAATTGGCTATTAGTCTTCAGCTCACAATTAGCGTAGCCAAAATATACAGGTGGAGTGGTTGAAGAGAACTGTGAGGTCCGCAAAATAAAATGTGCCGGCAGTAAACACTGCACATTTTCACTGTTTTATAAGTAAGGACAAATTAGCGTACAAGTCATGTCATAAAGGAGATGCTTAGCCCACACCCCACAGTTGCTGTCTTCCATCTTTTTGTGAACTTTATTTTAACAACTCTGAAGACGGTCTGTGCTTTTGAAGATTTAAATGGGGCTGAAATCCCATTAGTAATGGAAACATTTTTCATCTCTCTAAAAAGTGAGGTGGATTTTATAAGGGTCACGTCCTCAGATGATGACACCAGGATTTATACACTATTGCATTTGTAATATAATACGTGATGCTTAAGTTAGGACCATGTTTATGAATTATCGTGGTGCAGATAGTAGGAATGGCTCTTGAAGACACAGAGTAAGATAGAGGATAAATGTGTGTGTGTGTATGCATGAACCATCTGTGGTATATTTTTTAAGACTTTAAGAAGTTCCAAAATTAGCTCAGGTTATTTTATAGCTTTGAATATTCCTTCCAGTAATTGTATGGCACTTTAATGCAATTCAAAGTTCAAGGATCATGTTGAATCTATCAGCTCAGTATAGTTGTCTGAGTTTATGTAATTGTGGTTTAAGTTTCATTCTGAATATCTATTACATTGCCAGACATTTTTGAGGCACTGTAAAACATAATGGTTTTCCCATATGGAATAATTATTAAGCACATTTATGAATATGACAACATAAGGCTTAAAGGAGAGTGTGTGTACACTATGGGAAAAGACTAAATGCAGAAGGTTGCTCATTTCAATCATCAGCCAAATCCTTCAGTACAAACATTGGAAATGAACCATCTGGAAAACGTAGGTTTCCATTTCACTATTCACAGGATACCACCTAATATGATACTAGCAGTTACACAGTAGTGGGAGACATAAATCAAACTACCAGTAGCATGAGGCCCTGAACACCTCTGGAAAAAAGTTCCTGAAACCATGTAAGGCATTAAAATACTGTATTGATTTTACAACCTAGTGTACATGCTTTCAAGCAGATTTAACTATTCATTTTTTTTCCACTAGCCCTGCTGCAAGAGATGATAAAAATCACAGGACCTTGGTTGTGGCTACTATCCTACCAAGAGAAAACTTCTGGGTCTTGATAAGTTTTATTTTCAGAAATAGGGAAGACATGATAGCAGTGTTCCAGTATCTGAGGGGCTGCCACAAGGCAGAGGGGGGCAGGTTGTTCACCAAAGCACCAGAGGGAAGGACGAGAAACAATGGTTGGAAATTGACCAAAGAGAGAAGCAACCAGGAATTCAGGAGAAACTTCCTGACAGTGAGGACAATTAACCAGTGGAACAGCTTACCTCCAGAAGTCATGGGTGCTCCATCACTGGAAGTTTTTAAAAAGATACTGGACAATTATCTGACTGAGATGGTATAGGACCTCCTGCTTGAGCAGGGGGCTGGACTAGAAGACCTCCAAGGTCCCTTCCAATTCTATTCTATTCTATTCTATTCTATTCTATTCTATTCTAATTAAATGAACTTAGATAAACTAAACATTGAAAAATGTTTAGTTGGGCAGTCAAAAGCTGGTCTTGTTTTATAATTAAGTCTGGGATTCAGATTTCTGTTCTGTCTCATGTGATTTGACTGTTCTGCACCCACTTTTATCAATGTTCCCACACAGAAGTTTGCCCACTTTCTAGTTTTTGTTAGGGTGGACTCACATCTCCAACATTTAGTCTCTGGTGGTTTGTTGGTTCTGAAGCCCAGCTGCTCACATGCTGTTCATACTTTCTAATTATTTCATAGCTTTCACGAATTTTAATACCTCTTTGGACTATGGCCATTCAGAGGCTAAATAAATAAGTAAAAAACTTTTAGATTTTAAAAGAAATAAAGGAGGTGAGAAGACTCCTGAAACGGTTAGGGCTGATTGCTCTCCAGCCATACTGACTACTTCAATACTACTGGTAGGAACTACTGTACTAAACAGGGCCTGATTTTGACAGTGAATTGTGCCCTGTAGGAGAAGAAGTGGCAGAACCCAGAAGTGAAGTGAAAAGAGGGATCAGCCTAGAATCCCTACATAGCTACTAGCAAACTAAGTCTAACCTCCCCCCCCCCCTTGAATTTCATTGACCCTTATCTAACTCCAAGCAGATGTTGGAGAATATTCCTGAGCATAGGCATGAGTAGCAATAAATCATTTAATTGGACCTTCACGTGTGGACCTGATCTTTTGTGCCTGATGTTTTCTCATGATGAGTGGCGGACATTTCATTTATGGTAGGGAACTGCCATGAAGTCGAAATGGCGAAAACCTGCTAAAATGTGACAGTGAACTGGAGAATGTAATTTTTGAGTGGATAGTCAGTTCAGAAAGGCCAAACAACTTGTATAAGCTTGCTAGAGCTTTCCTGATGTCTTTTAGCAGAGATAAGTAAGATTGGAGTTCTTTAAGATTTATTGGCAAGGCATGGAAGCCAAGCAGATTCAGTTAGCAAATTACTTTATTGGACCCCACTGAGAAAAAAAATTAGTACCCAAGCTTGTTGATACCCTTGCAATACCTAGTTCAACTGTTTATGCTACCTTGGCTGAAGTAAGCAGGTATACATGGTGCATACCAATAACAGCTGCCAAAAAAGCCAACACAGTGTTAGGCTGCATCAACAGAGGGATAGAATCAAGATCATGTGAAGTATTAATACCACTTACAATGCCTTGGTAAGGCCACACTTGGAATACTGCATCCAGTTTTGGTCACCACGATGTAAAAAAGATGTTGAGACTCTAGAAAGTGCACAGAGAAGAGCAACAAAGATGATTAGGGGACTGGAGGCTAAAACATATAAGGAACAGTTGCTGGAATTAGGTATGTCTAGTTTAATGAGGAGAAGGATGAGGAGGGACATGAGAGCAGTGTTCACATATCTCAGGGGCTGCCTCAAAGAAGAGGGACTCAAGCTATTCTCCAAAGCGCCTGAAGGCAGGACAAGAAGCAACGGATGGAAACTAATCAAGGAGAGAAGCAACCTAGAACTAAGGAGAAACTTCCTGACAGTTAGAACAATTAACCAGTGGAACAACCTGCCTCCAGAAGCTGTGAATGCTCCAACACTGGAAGTTTTTAAGAAGAGACTGGACAGCCATTTGTCTGA
>NW_015386465.1:2176101-2214309 GCF_001527695.2 Protobothrops mucrosquamatus
TATTGGAGTAAATGACCTCCAAGGTCCCTTCCAACTTTATATTATTATTATTATTATTATTATTATTATTATTATTATTATTATTATTATTATTATTATTATTAACAAGAATAAAAAATATACACACGTGTTATTCCACAATTAATTACCTCAACATATGTACACATCCGATGGAGTTCAGCAAGTGAAAAATATATCACATCTCCCTAAAGTGAAAACTCTGAGCCTTACATCTCCTTAAGCTTCATGGGTGCCCACAACAATTTAGCAGTTCTTTCTGTGATTTATCTCAATGTCCTAAAACCTCTTTGGGAACTGACTATTATTAACTAGATCCAAAGTGATTCTCTCAAACAGAACTGATTTTTGAGCCTTTGAGCTGGGAAAACAAATTCACTGTGGATCTTTAAAACAGGCGTTTGTTCAGTCTTTGGAATATCATTTTTGTTGTACCAACATATACAGCCCAGAAATGGTTTGCAAATACATTTTAATACTGAGTACCTTCCATATTGTAATTAGGCCTAAGAGACTCTTGAATCTACTGTTGTATGTGTGTTTGCATGTTGTTTTGATAGACAAGTAGAGACATGTCTATTGGCAGTCTCAGAGAAGATTGAGGATAGTTATATAATAATTGTGAGCAAAAATCAGTTCAGTTGGTGAATCATGACTTCTGCAAGTCTAATCTAGAAAACAGCCCTTCCCTTCCTGTTGTCAACAGATCTCAGACAAATAGTGAGCATAATAGAGAGCAGTGTTCCAATATTTGAGGCGCTTCCACAAAAAAAGAGGGAGTCAAGCTATTCTCCAAAGCACCTGAAGGCAGGACAAGAAGCAACGGGTGAAAACTAACGAAGGAGAGAAGCAACCTAGAACTGAGGAGAAACTTCCTGACAGTTAGAACAATTAATCAGTGGAACGACCTGCCTCCAGAAGCGGTGAATGCTCCAACACTGGAAGTTTTTAAGAAGAGACCGGACAGCCATTTGTCTGAAATGATATAGGGTTTCCTGCCTGAGCAGGGGGTTGGACTAGAAGACCTCTAAGGTCCCTTCCAACTCTGTTATTCTGTTATTCAGTTACAGGATAAAAAGAACCAGCAAAGTCTCTTGAAGGAAATCAGTTTCGGCAAAGTTATAGACTCCCTTGGGAAATTTTGAGACAAACATTGAGATCTTACTAAAGAATCACTTGCTGAATGCTAATGGTGATGATGCTGATAATAACAATGAAGGGAAGAGGGATCCTATATGACTGGTCAATCATTGCCATATTTGTAATGTTTACCTGTTTAGACTGGATGCAGGTAGGCATTCAATGGGGACATTTCTGGAGAAAACTGCAGGAAATGTAATATGCGAATGAGTCCCGAGGGAATATAAAGTAGACTTTGCAAAACAATGATAACACACTCAGCCTTTCTAGGACTCAAATAAGTCGATGTGTGCCTCACCCACAGAATCGAATTAGCAGAGTATTGCACTAATTACAAACATCCCAGATTCCTCTTGGGTGTAATTCTTTTCTGTTTAGCTAAATCTCTCTCTCTCTCTCTCTCTCTCTCTCTCTCTCTCTCTCTCTCTCTCTCTCTCTCTCTCTCTCTCTCTCTCTCTCTCTCTCTCTCTCTCCCCCTTTCTTTCTTTCTTTCTTTCTTTCTTTTTCCCAAGAAAAGCAGTACTATTCTACGGGCCACTATGTGCATATTGCACTGCATTGTACTAGATCACGTTACATTTAGCGTGGTTTCTTCTGCTGTTCTGGGAAAGTTCAGGTTGAAGGAGTGGATTCAAACCTCATCTTTAACGAGGCAGACGCCTAGCTTTTGTGATTATGAAGAGTGCTTCAGAGGAATGTGAATAATACCTACTCATAAAACTCAGAAACCCAAAGAATAGCTGAGTAACATATTAAAGAATTAATGGTTCAGAGACCTACTAAACTCTTTGTCTTTCACCATGACTACCACAGTCAGACTGAATTATGCAATGCAACACAGAAGGCCTGGTTTAATTGTGCATATTTTAAAACAGAGGGGAAATCCAGAACTGCACATTGCTTTTTTTTTTAAAAAAAAGTGGAACAAGTCTCTATATATTATGCATAAATAGCCACTGGCATAGAAACATAAAGGTTGGGCAAAAATATAACTACAAGGACAGTCTGTGCCCATTCAGTTCCATTAAATCAATCAGGTTGCAATGCTAAACAAACCTAATTGGGAACTGAACATGACATGACTTAGGAAGCGATGGAAGATTTCAATACGAGAAAACAATGCACAGGACCGATTGTATTAGAGAATATTCCTAAGTACATGGTTTTTTTTACAAATAAATAGCTTGGTTCGTGTGTTTATCAGTTTAGGTTTTTTGTGTGTGGCATATAGGTTACACAACATTCATTGATTCATTTATTGCCTGCATGAAGAGTGCTTTTAGGGAACATCTTGGGGGGAAAGCTTTTCAGTAGATTTTCCAATTAACAATACAATTTGTTTCTTCCTTCTACATCAAATCCATTTGGTAAGCAACATTTTCTGGGTAGATTATCAAGTTATTTTAAGTAGTGAAAGTTACTAACAGCATTTAGTGATAAAAAAATAATGCAGAGAAAAAAACATCTGTATGATTTAGAAGGAGATGGGTTGCAGGCAGTTAGTGGCTGTTTACTCCCTCTGGAATCATGAACAGCATGTCTTAAATCCCGATTAGTGGGAATCCAGAAAGAAAGGTGGCTTACGAGCTTCCCAAAAGCACCCAGATGACCATTGTGTGATGCAGAAGTGATACGTGGACAAGGACCAGATCTGGCAGAGGTCTTAGAGGTTTGGGAAGCAGGTGTGCATCCCTGGAAAGAGAACATCGTAAACATGATTCATAATAAAGTAGAAACATTCCTGAGCTGATGTTGCCTGGTTGGTTGAACTGGGAAGAAAACTTCCAAAGATGATCAGATATTCCCAGGAATGTTAATAGCTGTGCATTTAATCAATATTTAAAATATAATAACAGAGTTAGAAGGGACCTTGGAGGTCTTCTAGTCCAATCCCCTCCACCATCAGGTAGGAAACCCTATACCATTTCAGACAAATGGTTGCCCAGTCTCTTCTTAAAAACTTATAGTTTCCTTGATTAGTTTCCATCCATTGCTTCTTGTCCTGCCTTCAGGTGCTTTGGAGAATAGCTTGACTCCCTTTTCTTTGTGGCAACCCCTGAGATATTGGAAGACTGCTGTCATGTCCCCCCTCATCCTTCTCTTCATTAGACTAGACATACCCAATTCCAGCAACCGTTCCTTATATGTTTTAGCCTCCAGTCCCTTAATCATCTTTGTTGCTCTCCTCTGCACTCTTTCTAGAGTCTCAACATCTTTTCTACATCATGGTGACCCAAACTGGATGCCGTATTCCAAGTGTGGCCTTACCAAGGTGTGGGAAGAATCCAGAGAAATAAATGTTTTTTGGGAATATTAAAAAGGCAGAATATATTTCCCCAAAGGAATAATGGAGAAGATCCTTAAAAAGGCAGAAACTTCTCTTTCCCCCGTCCAGCCAGACAATTCAGCAGAACCAGCTTTTTAGAAATGCAGATGTAATAATCCATTCAAGAAGGTTGGAGCCTTCCAGCTAGAAGCTGAAGAGATTAGGAAGACAAAGACCCTTAAAATCTACATACCCCACCCAAACTCTAAGACATCACATAATAGGATTAACCTACCAATACCGAAAGGGCACACTCAGATCAAAGTACATGGCACAGGAAATACAAACCCTCAAACAGGAACAGGAAACAACCTCAAGAGCCCAAGAAGGTATAAAAGCCCACCACTCTGCTCCATGTGGTCACTTTTTTTCAGAGCCATTTTTCTGTCTGGGTCTCCTCTCCAATAAACTGCAACCTTCTTTCTAAAGCAGTCTCCATGTTGTTTATTCCCGGCTTGGACTGGACCCTGATGAAATGTTTTCCTTCAACAAAGGCATTATAAGATTTGCCTATCTTATAGAATCAAGCCATTCCCGCAGCTAGTCTAGCACTTGAAAAGAGTTCCTTCCTCCCAACTCCAATGACTCTTAGTTGCCGTGCTTTGTTACAAGATTAAATTGGCGCAGTTGTGCTTGAGCCAAGTAGGATGTTTTCCATTAGATTTTTTGATTTTACAGATTAGTCCATCCCTTCCTCCTAATAGTGTAGCACAAGGTTTTGCAAACATGTAGCAGAGCTGCTATTAATTAAGTTGATTCAGGTGCACTTTGACATGAGAAGCAGGGGAGGCACAAGGTAGAGAAGAGATTGGTGAGTACCAAGAGGCAGCTTAAAGGCCTTGGAGCCTTAGAGATTAATTCTCTTACAGGGAAATCAATGGGAGAGAAATGAGTTTTCTTTTCTAAAGACCATAAAGAAAAAGAAGGAAGCAACCAAGGCCAAATAGTTTTCTCCCTCCTGCTTTCTCCCTCTTCTTCTGCTGCTACTACTGTGATTCTGGTAGGACTTTAGTTTCTACTTGGCTGGAGCCTCCCCACCACTCATTGACTGGATCGCTGCTCCAGGCTGAGCTTGACTAGCATGAAAAACCCAAGCAGGGTTGGGTGTATTTAGCACGTCAATAAGAGACCGTTGGGAATTCCAGAAGTGTAAACTAGAGTAGGAAGTCAGGGAAAAAAAAGGAATAATCCCAGAAGAACACAATGACAAATCACTTCTAACTGTTGCCAAGGAAACCCAAAGGCTTCATCGATGCAGCCACAAGAGTCATGCTCGACTCAGGGGAGACTTTAGTTTTAGTGGCAAAACAAGTTACACTAATTAATAATTTTAACTTGAAACACTACCCAAGATGTGTGTTTTTGTTTTGAGGGGGATGGTTGTGAGGTAGCACAGAATTCTAGCTGAGTACTTCACTAGGCACACTTCCTGAAAAAGCTTTCAGTTGCACGAATAACATCAAAAGAATAGCATAGTTAGGAGGGGCCTTTGAGGTCTTCTAGTCCAACCCCCTGCTCAAGCATAAAATCCTATACTATTTCAAACAAATGGTTGTCCAGACATTTCTTAAAAACCTCCAGTGTTGGATCACCCACAACTTCTGGAAGCAAGTTGTTCCACCGATTAATTGTTCTGTCAGGAAATTTCTCCTTGATTGGTTTCCATCCGTTGCTTCTTGTCCTGCCTTCAGGTGCTTTGGAGAACAGCTTGACTCCCTCTTCTTTGTGGCAACCCCTGAGAAATTTGAACACTGCTATCATGTCCCCCCTCATCTTTCTCTTCGTTAAACTAGACATACCCAATTCCAGCAGCCTTTCCTTATATGCTTTAGCCTCCAGTCCCCTGATCATCTTTGTTGCTCTTCTCTGTTGCTCTTCTTTCTAGAGTCTCAACATCTTTTTTATATTATATCCCAATGTGACTTGGTATATTCACTCTGATTTGTAGAAGACTCAGTGGTCTGCTATATCTTCTTTAGATGTTGATAGACCATATGCAAATTCATTTATTGATCAGGCTAACTGATGTAAGCTACAGCTCCCATACATTCGATTGTTTATTCTGAGCTAAGTGGTGATATTTGGCTTTGCAAATGCTTGTGGTGAATATTGCCTTTAAGTTTAAGATGAATTGCACGATGGAGACAGACTATAAAGCCTTTCCTCACTAGCATCTTACAGTGTCTTCTGGCTGCAGCCAACCACAGTTGTGCCAAAAAGGAGGGCAGATTGTATTTCATTTCCATGATGGCTGGCTGCATGATACTATGGAGAAACTATGAGTTAGTAGTGGGGAAACTGCCTAAGAACAGAACTGCTGAATCCCCCAGAACTATTAAATAACAGCGTCTAAATGCTGAACTAATTAGTTGGACTGCTGAAAGTTGCAGAGAAGAAAAATATATTTTCCAAAAGACACAATACCACACCATGGTTTTCTCCCTGTGGTTTTGTAGAACTATCTGCCGCCATTGCAATTTAAATGAAAAGAAGCTGGTTGGGTAAAGAGCAGATTTGGTGGTTTAGTGCCGTCTTGGAAGTGGAGGCATCTGAAATTTTCCATAAAGCGAGGTATTTAATCTGCCCTTCCAGGTACCTGATCAAACTATGTACAATAGATGACTTAAAGGTTAAAACGAGACAATTCCCATTAGCGCCAAAGGCAGCTTTGCTTAAAGATTGTAGGGTAACAGGGATGTACGTGTAGGAGAAAGATGGGAGGTCTAATATCTCATCTCAAAAGTTCTCTGTGTTTAGCTTGGCCTGCAGAAGCCTAGATGAAGTTGCTTGGTGGTTCTTCATGGATTTATCTTCCAAGAGTACCCTTGGTTAGATCCTCACTTTTAGCACAATTTGGAAGATAAATAGGAGTCCCCAGTCTTATTTGGCAGCCAATGTTTGAGCTCTTTTGAGGCATAGGGATAGGAGAACTGGCAGGGTGGTGGGTTTAAGACGCTGGGTTTGTCAGTGTGTGAGGTTCAAAACCAAGCTCCACATGATGGGGTGAGCTCATGTCCTCGCCCCAGCTCCTGCCAACCTAGCAATTTGAAAGCATGTAGGTGTGAGTAGATAAATAGGTACCAGTTCAGTGGGGAGATAACAGCATTCCATGATTTTGGTTACTAAATTTAAGATATTTGGAAATTACCAGAAAATAAGAATATTATATTGTATTCATAATCGGTTGATGTAAGATGGTGAGAATTCAAATAGATAAGACGTGTATCCTGAACGTTAGATCTTGTGATGAATTGACATAAAGGGAATTGGGGTTATTTAAAACTTGGAAATTATAAATATTAAACGTTATATTTTAAATATTAATGGGAAACTAAAAATTGGGAAAAAACTAACCAGCATATTGATTGTCTAAAAAACATTGAATGTTAAAATAACTAGGATATGTATAAACTAAAAATCAGTGATAAACGTAAGAAAGTTATTTTTATTTCATCAACATAATAAGAATTGTATTAATTTAAATATGAGACAGTAAATACCAAGGGGAAAAGAGAGATAATGTTTAATGTAATAGTTTGTGATCTGTACTAAAGATATTTGTATGTTATTGAATTATTGACCAACTCAGCTGCCACGTTGCTTTTAATAATAATAATAATAATAATAATAATAATAATAATAATAATAATAATAATAATAATAATAATAATAATAATAATAATAATAATAATAATAAAAAAAAAAAAGAAGTTGGAAGGGACCTTGGAGGTCATCTAGTCCAACCCCCTGCTCAGGCAGGAAACCCTATACCATTTCAGACAAATGGCTGTCTAGTCTCTTCTTTAAAACTTCCAGTGTTGGAGCATTCACAGCTTCTGGAGGCAGGTTGTTCCACTGGTTAATTGTTCTAACTGTCAGGAAGTTTCTCCTTAGTTCTAGGTTGCTTCTTTCCTTGATTGGTTTCCATCCGTTGCTTCTTGTCCTGCCTTCAGGCACTTTGGAGAATAGCTTGACTCCCTCTTCTTTGGGGCAGCCCCTGAGATATTGGAACACTGCTCTCATGTCCCCCCTTGTCCTTCTCTTCATTAGACTAGACATACCCAATTCCAGCAGCTGTTCCTTATATGCTTTAGCCTCCAGTATACATTGAAATATTTTCAAATATTTAAATGTATAATTAGAAAATCAATAAATTTTTTTTTTTTTTTTTTTAAAAGCATTCCATGATGTCATGCTGGCTACATGACTGCAGAAATCAGCAACAACTAGCCGAGTAAAATCTGCAAGGACACCTTTAACTTTTAGCTTAGGAAAACTGTCTTCTCTCTTTTGGCAATTGAATCAAAAGCCCAACCTTATAAAAAAGAATAAGCAAGGCAAAATTTTTAAAAAAACAACCTTCCGTTTTAAACTTTTGGTGATCACACAGACAAAAACACAGGAATTGATGGTGGGAAAAATTAGAAATACAGTGTTGCTAAATTCTAGGCAGTTCGTGGTAGGAATCTCCCACAGAATAATACAGGGAAAGTTATTAAATTCTAAGCAGATCATAAAGTGGTATTGTTTTGCTAATAACGCATAAGCACTTTGGATAGAAGGAGGTGACCATTTGGGTCAAATTAACAGACTGACTTTGTACAGAGCCAATAATAATCAGGGAGATAAAAGATTATATGCAGCAAACATATTAAAACCAATGAAACATTTAATCACAGATTCTTAAATAAAAGCATGATCTATACCTTGAAGACGGGGATTACTCCAGCAAATTATTCTTGCTTACAATCCCTAGATTTTTTGCAGGCTGTTGTAAATTGCAATCTTAAAATCAGAGGCTTTGGAGCAATTTTTACCATAGCTCTTCTTCCTAGTCATGGTATCTGCTTTGTTACTCCTGTCATTTCCCATTTTGTTTCAAATTACTTTTCCCCCCTCCTTTTTGCCAAGGATGGAGAGAGGCTGGTGGTCAGCCACATTAAAGTCTTTTTCCTCTAGTCTGTGAGCCATTAGACAGAAATGGTGGCATAAATTGCCCTCCTCATTCCCAACCTCGGTTCTCTTTTAGTAATGAGGGTGATGAGTACCTTTCATTATATTTTACTAGGGAAATGCTCATCATTACCCTGGAATTGGTTGTGCACATGGAACTAGGTTTTGCATATTGCTTTGATGTAAGATAGTCATTATATTCACCATGGGAATTCTGTTCCTGATCCTGCAAATGTCCTACTTTTGTATCCCTTCAACAATGTTTCCAAAGATGCTATTGTCTCTTCAAGGAGGCACAACAGTTCATGTAGGACTTTTCTGCATTAATCTAATAGGTTGCATTTTATTTGTTGTGGGAATTGCCCTCCCAATGTGTTGGTATCCTCTTTATCCATCGAATCACCCAGCCACCCAAGATCCAGCCTCATGACTCCATACTTAATTTTTTGTGATATTGGGAAGAGCTTGGTTTAGTTACAGAGATTTATCTCCGGGAGAAAACAAAATACAGTACCCATGTGTTGATGTGCCTTCCTGTTGGGTATAAAGATGTTGACCCAGATTTTTGGTGACATTCTTTGAATCTTCTGTGGATGCTTCTGATCCCATGGAACCAGACATGGAAGTTGATGTTGGTTCTGGTTTCACAATTGCTAACCAAATGTGTCCCAAAGGTGCTTTTTTTTTTTTTGAAAGGCAACTGGACTTTGATTTTCCTTGAAGATGTTTTGCTTCAGAACTGAAGAAGCTTTTTGGATCAGAAGTAAAAGGGCCACAGATAAACCTCCAAGTGGCCTCAACGACTCTCAGAAAGAGTACTAATGACCAGATGACTGCAAGGAATATAAATCCTTCCATCCTCCACCATTCAGTTAGAACTGAGGAAGCTTCTTGGCTGAGAAACAAAACATCTTCAAGGAAGACAAAGAAAGTCCAGTTGCCTCTTGAAAAAAAGCAGCTTTGGGACAACCATGATGTGGATGATTGAGAATCTCCACAGACAACCAAAATGTGTAGTAGATTGGAAAAGATGACTGCATATGACTTTGTCATTGATCACATGGGGCAGCTGTAGCTTCCTTCAGCAAGAATTTAACCGCATCCCCCATCTACACGGGAAAACTGAAGTCAGAGAAGGAATTTCATCACATGTTTATCTGTTGCATATGCCCCTTTTCAAGATTGCTAGCATTTTCTCCCTGTTTGTTATAGGCTTGTGCACAATTCTACATATGTCCCAGTTCTATAGTTTTCCCTTCGGTTACCATCAAACCCCTGGTAAATCTGCTACATTATTCTTGCGGTTGGAATGAAGTCATTTTGTCTTGAAATGCTCTTGCTAACATATAGAAACCTAGAGGGTTTCCCATGCACAAGATAGTAATTTTACCCTGTCTATATAAGCCTCTGGTGAATGCAATGGTTATTACTGCTTGAGATATTTTGGGTCCAGGATGCATGAGGTTGTCCTTGAAACTATGAATGGCTTTTTCTGGAGATCATAATTTTTAGAAATGTTGCCGTTTCCCCTATCGGAACTTTCCAGAAATTAGATTAAAACTCCTGCAGTATCTATCAGCAAATACCATGGTCTATGTGTTAATATACTGCATATATTAATTTTATCTTACCTCTGTAATACCTTGAGCTTTTGCACAAAAATTAATGAATACATAATGAAGATACCTAAGTAAGAGTATAGAAGCATGAATTTTAGATATGGGGAGATGAAGCTCAGACAAATTGAAATGTAAGTAACTCTTTATCGTGAAAATGCCCTTGCAGATCTGATGCTGCATTTAATTCATAAACTGGTTTAGCAAGAAAGCATGCAACTGGGTAGATCCCTAGATAGACAACTGTTCTGAGTTTCCTGTTATCTTTATTAATATTTGGTAATCTATAAAGCTTTGCTTTTTGGAATGAGTAGCCATAAGAAATTAAAAATCAATATGTAGAAGGTAGGAAAGAAAAATCCATATTTAACTGAAACTTTAAGGTAATTGCTGAATGGGCAAAATTTACATCTCATTCATAATAAGCTAGTTTTAAGCAGTTTCCTTATATTGTGTTCTGGGATGCTTGGATGTTTCAATATGGTTGTAGACTAGACTCTGAAGAGCCCAAGTGTACTTTTGTTACATGGGACTCTATGTCAACAGATATGGTGTGGTCTGCTGCCTTTTCTTACCTTGGCATCCAGACATTGCTAGTGACTCCTTTAATATTAAAATTTGGCTTAACATCCAAAAACCAATATGTGAAAGAATACAATGAAGCAGAAGAGCAAAAACGCAAAACAAAAACAAAAGCTCAAAGTGACTCCAGAATCATCCTGTCCCCAAGACCTGGGAGAACATCCAGGTTTTTAAAAGGTTCCTAAATTACACAATGGAAGATCATTTCAGAAGGCAGGAACTCCAAAACTTTGGGCATGTTCTTGGGGTCTTTAATTGAAGGGACCAGAATGCATCTCTTCTTCATTTGTGCTGTTCAATGAAAAATCTTCATCAGGATCCAGTCCAAGCTGGGAATAAACAAAATGGAGACTGCTTTAGAAAGAAGGTTGTAGTTTATTGAAGGGCAGAGCCAGACAGAAGCGTGGCTTTGGGAAAACTGACCACATGTAGCAGGAAGTTGTGGGTTTTTATACCTTCTTGGGCTTTTGAGGTTGTTTCCTTTTTCTGTGTCATATACTATGACCTGAGTCTGATTGTGCCCTTTTGGTATTGGTGGGTTAATCATATTATGTCCCTAATAGGTCATGTCTTTTAGAGTTTGGGTGGGGCATGTATATTTTAGGGGTCTTTGTCTTCCTAATCTCATCAGCTTTTAGCTTCCTGGCTGCAACTTTCCTGAATGAATTATTACATCTGCATATCTAAAAGCTGGTTTCTGGCTGAGGGGAGGGAGATGTTTCTGCCTTTTTAAAGATCTCCATTATTCCTTTGGAGAAATATATTGTGCCTTTTTAATATTCCCCAAAATATTTCTTTCTCTGGATTCTTCCCATAGTACAGTACCTAGAATTGCTTTTCGTGAGATGGGCAGCTACATAAATCTGACAACTAAGCAAATAATAAAAAAAATCCTGATGGAATGGGCAGAGACCCCTGAGGATAAACAGTCCCTCAATTGCCAATGCCCTTGTCATGGAATCCTGTAAAGGTGGCAACCAACAACTTGAATTGTACTCAGAAGTCAAGTGGCAACCAGTATCTGTGTCTGTGGTCACATCTGTAACTGTAGCTTTTGGATGTATTTTTAAAGGTTGACCCAGGTAGAAACTGGTGCCGTAATCTAATCATGGACCTTCCAAGGCATGAGTTGAATCACTGAATTGACTAATTCTATTGCAATCTCTTTTTATTAGTGTAAATTGTCACTTTTTTTCTCCAGTTATGTTCATCAATTTGACTAAATAATATTTTTTTTTCTAAATGTAAGCTTGTCTTTTTTGACAATCAGTGGGATGATTTACTGGCATTCACTCCTGTGAGAGTGAGATAATAAGCCAGACCAACCTTTTTAATTATCTCTTCAAAGATCACATTTAGAATAGAATAGAATAGAATAGAATAGAAGAGAAGAGAAGAGAAGAGAAGAGAAGAGAAGAGAAGAGAAGAGAAGAGAAGAGAAGAGAAGAGAAGAGAAGAGAAGAGAAGAGAAGAGAAGAGAAGAGAATTCAGAATGAACAGAACGGAATAGAATAGGATAGGAAGGGACCTTGGAGGTCTTCTAGTCCAGCCCCCCTGCTCAAGCAGGAGAACCTATACCATCTCAGACATGTGGTTGTCTAATCTCTTTTTAAAAATCTCCAGTGATGGAGTGCCCACGATTTCTGGGGGTAAGCTTTTCCACTGGTTGATTGTCCTCACTGTCAGGAAGTTTCTCCTTATTTTCCTTATTCAAACATTCACTTCCATCCTTCTCCTGAGAGTGAAAAAAGAGTTCAAAAACACTCTTCACTCATCTGAGTTTTCAAACTTGTTGAAGATTCTTCTTCCAACTCATTGACAAGTATTTTCCTATTGTTACTTATTGGGAAGAAATGTAATAGTTAAGACCTGAAGGTTAAGTTGCATTCTATTTGGGTCTTATTGCAGTTCTAACAAACAAAAGTTCAAAGGAATTTGGGTTAGATGAGGGACTCCACACTTCAACCCTGAACTAGAAATATTCTCTTCAACTGGTTGACTAAAACGTATATATAATTCAACATCCTGTTTTCCATTTTGAAACTATAGCTTCCCAACATCTTCAGGCATTACATAAGAAAGTGGAGTACTCTTGAATAGCGTTTAGGAGAATCTTTTCCTATCTCTTTTCTTGAACTGCACATATCTGTGTAATGAGAAAATTATCACCTTTTGCTACACAGTTCTGTTTGTTTGGCATAATTCAGAAAGAATGTGAGAACTACAGGAAAGAAAGAATTTGGTGGAAGTCCTTAGCATTTCACCAGAGGTTTGTACGCAAAGTGAAAGTGTTGTAGTTACAGATCCTTTACTGAACAGTCCCTCTTTAGAAAAAAAAATGTGACAAAAATTAGAAAGAAAAACTTCCTGCTGTATCTAAGAGTATTGCTCAAAATAAGAACACATTTCAAGGCCATTGCTTGCTTGCTTGCTAGCTTTTTGTGAAAATTGAAAATATCTGCCTTCCATAGGACTGAAACCTCATCAACATTTTCACTTTTATTTTTAAAATTTTGCAATGCAGTGCTCAATCCCAAAATGTATATGCGAAGAAATGACGTAGAAACAACAACAACAACCTAGAATTTTCCTGCAACTTCATGGTCCACTATTTTTCCTGTACTATTTCCTGAATTCAAGCTTTCAACATTATATGTACTTTACCAATTGGATAGCAGTTTTATTCTAGCTGAGGGGAGAAACAAAAGAATATTATGTTAAAGGAATACATTTCTGCACTGCAGCAAAACTGGCCATGAGGTTCAAGACGTTAAATTACTTGGTAAGCCTCTCTTAAAATACTTTCCACATAAGAAAAATCTTTCCTGTCCTATGGAGAATTAACAGATTCACCAACTGTGCATTAGCTAACCTACAATTAACAACGGAAGTCCTTGGATTCAATGAATCGTGGACTATAGATGCGAAACCTTGGTGAAGCAGTACACATTGATAAGCAAATTATTTTCCCTTAACATCTTAACACACAACAGGTGCTGCTGCTGCTAGGTAGAATCACATTTAACTGGATACAAAATTACCATCTTTGTCTGATTGTTGTCACAACAGTCAGAAGTACACAGTCTTACGTTGTTATCAAAACAATAAACGCATGGAAACTGTAGACTAAAAGAGATTAACTTCCCGTCCTTTATGTAAATTGCTTTGGATAAAAAGAAGCAAGAAACTTAAACATGGATTACAAATTGAATCATGTTTGACAGATACTCAGCAATTGCTGGAATTTCTTCCTCAGCCTTGTATACCCTGAGGAATGTACTACACCATTTTAGAAGACAGAGAAGTCAAACGTCTGCCTGCAGTGTTCATCTTGAAAACGGAAGAGAAATTAATGGAAAACAAGAATGAATGCTGTATGATCTTCATCAAGGATGCAAGTTCAGCAAGTAAAACAAACGGACTTGTAGAAGAATGCCTCAATGCATAAGTCAGTTTCATCAAAACAGCACATACTTTTTAATGCAAGATGTTGCTAGTGTTTGATACTGATATTGATATTGTATAGTTTTATGGTCTAGCATAATTTTAGCCATGTCTGTGGTTCTTAAAACCAAGAAATGAATCTCTACAGCCCCTTTTTAATGCTTAGGTGTGGCTGTGGATTGTTGAAATACTAATTAGCTTTATGGCCTGCTGTAATCTTAGCCGTGGCTATGATTCGTAGAACCAGAGACGACCCACATACAAACATAGCTTGGAGATGATGGCGATTGCCCTACTTGTAAGAAGTCTTTCAATCCCTGAGCCTCCACTCTGTGACACAGCTTCTCAGTTGCTAGATCTCTCTAAGAAACAAAAATGGAGGTGGAGCAAGAGAGTTCCATTGTTCCTTTGCTTGGGTTTTGTTTTTTTTTTTACATAAGAAAAAACAAAATTGAGACCTGCTTTTAAAATATTAGGACTGACCCTGATGTCCCGTGTAACTTGGCTTTTATTCTGCTAAAAATAAAGATGTGACTACTTAACTTTGTGGAGGGATGGAATTTTGAATATCAAATACTGTAATCCCTAGCTTTAATATCATTCATAAGTTAATTATAGGCACTTTTATAGCCCACATTTAGATATATCAGCATCTCCTTCTTATACAGATCAATCTAACCACACAGCCAAAAGTGACATAAATATTTCAAGTTTTAGAGAATCCATTCTCCAGCTGTCAAATTTTTTCCTCCCTCCCTCCCTCCCTCCTTCCTTCCTTCCTTCCTTCCTTCCTTCCTTCCTTCCTTCCTTCCTTCCTTCCTTCCTTCCTTCCTTCCTTCCTTCCTTCCCTCTTTCTTTCCTTCCTTCCTTTATCTTTTTTTATATGGACCATAGCACATGGCAGTCTTTAGCTGCCTCAGAAGCTGCCTTTTCAGAAACTCATAAACTTGTAGACTAGACTGGAAAGTCAATAAAACTATTCCAGAAGAAGGTCTTGATCAACTACTTCTGAAAGCAAAAGCCAAACAAATTGAACTATTTAAGAACCTGTCTTTTTCAAATCAACCTAATAGCACCTATTTTTAAATATATAAAAAACCCTTGTATTTAGTTATATATTCAGGGAATTGAAACATTTTTCTTAACACTCTCGCTACCCTTTTCAGATATATAATTTTAAATTGCAAGTTTAGGATGGGGAATAAATGGTACAGAATGGGGAGAAAATGAATCAAAGTTGTCACTCAAGCAACATCTTCCAACTTTCTAACTATGTGTCATCATGGCCTAAGTTTGAAAGTGAGAGAAATGGGTATTTTAGTTGACAAAAATCATTGCAAACCATTTGCATTTCATTACATTTTCTTGACATCTGAGACGACATGCCAGGGAAATAGATAAAGCAACAATATTCTAAAACTCAAAAGCTCTGATTCTGGGGAGACAAATTATTTAAATAAACTTTTCAGCTAAGTATACTTTCCTGGAAGTTTTATTTTTCTCTTTGGGATTGTAGAAAGAAACTAGGGCAAGATTTTTTTAAAAAAATGAAAAAATCAAGTTGATGCATTTTTTAAAAAAAATATTTCCGTCTAGTTTCAACTTGAGGAAATAGGAAAAGCTCAAATCTTTTCTCCTACAGCAGGGGTCTTCAAATCTGGCCCTTTTATGAGTTGTGGACTTCAACTCCAAGAATTTCTCAGCCAGGGTGCCTGGCTGAGGAATTCTGGGAGTTGAAGTCCACAAGTCATAAAAGGGCCAAGTTTGAAGACCCCTGTCTTAAATCTAACAAACAAAATGGAGGCTGGCTGAGGAATTCTGGGAGTTGAAGTCCACAAGTCATAAAAGGGCCAAGTTTGAAGGGGTCTTGGGCTAGATCTGCTGTTATAGATCACAAGCTACTACTATTATTAATCAACAGACAAAAAATATTCAAATCATTTACTAGAAGTGTCTTCCCTGATCATACTATTCAGCTAAAATTCTGATTGCCTTGTTGTTGACTATGGCTTCTGGGAACTGTAGTTCAGTGACATCTGCTGGACCAGAGATTTTATTACTGCCATATTAGATGAAACAAGAGAAATACCTCTGACCATCAACTTTGAGCATCATAAAAAGGCAACAAACATTAACGACAAATGAATTTATTTCGGTCCTATTCTTGTGAGATTTTTCTGCCTCGGATACCAAAACGATAGGACGGTTCAGAGAAAGGCTGGTTGTCATTTCCTATTTTGCTTCAGCTTAGCAATCTGACTTGAGTGATAGTTGCATAAAGAGATTATTTGTTTAATTTATAGGCTGCCTGACCACCCAAATGACATTGGGTGGCTTACAAAAGCAGTATATAAAAGAATACAGCAATATTTGTAGCTTAGGGTTGATGCCCTCTGAGCTTGGTTATTTTCTGACAGACATTACCCAACTAGATAATATCATCAGAGTACAGGGCATTCATTGTTGAGTAATGAAACATCTGCAAGAAAACATTCCAGCTCAGAGATCATTAAGAATAGAACAAAGCAGAAGAGTAAATACAACAAATCAAAACTAAATGAAACCAAATGAAGCAAAACAAAACAGCCAGAGTCACTCTTTACTAGGAGAAGCCTAGGAGAATAACCAGATCTTCAATAATTTCCTAAATAATCATTTCCTGGTCTCTGGCATTTCCATACTAGGTTTTATTTTAATCCTTTACTGTTTAGGTAATCAGATAATCCTAAAAAATTCACTTGGCATCCTAATGAAAGCTGCAGTGACTTCTTTCTGTTTGTATCTCATGATTTTAAACATTCAGATGGATCAATAGATCCATCCAACCGCTATTGATCAGTTTTGGAACTACTTTTTAACTTGAAGTGTTTGCTTCTTTTTAATCAGTTATGAGTCTGAAGATCAGTCTGGTGCAGAAATATGCACCAGGGTGATCTCAGAGCTGCAACAATGGTAAAAAAGAAGAAAGAACAGTGATGGTTCTTTCTCAGGATCTCTCTACTAGTTTGATAGCACCTCAGCCTTAATTAAGTTGGGGAAATGCAAGGGCTAACCTTTTATTTAAACTGATTAAGCTACAAGAACAGCTCCAGTGTGTGTTTTCAAGGGGGCTATGTATGCATCATCGCCTGCAGCTGCTGAAGGACTGAGTTTGGCCTAGTGTTGTTCTCCAGCCCATAGAGGTTGCCAACTTCTTGTTTAAAAAGGTAGACAAGAATGTAGAACAGGCCCGGATGTCAGCATAATACTGAATGTACAGTGGCGCATCATGAATATTTGCAGCAGATTCTATATTAAGACTAACATAGAAGCATCAGAAGAGGGGGAAAAATAGCCCTAGGATATCTTTAGGAAACTTCTCAAGCCATGAATAATGGATGGCCAAATCTAGTACATTTCTTAGATGAAAACTTGCTTGAAAACTTGCTTTTTTTCCAACCCAAATCTTGGTTAGATCACATAATTCATAAGAGATAAATCATACAAATACTAGACGGTAGGGTACATTCAATAATAATGTTTTCCATTGCTGCCAGAGATCTAATGGGAAGACATAATCTATAGAACTTGCACAATTTTTTTTTTTGGGGGGGAAATAAGCTATTCATGAATCAGGCCACTATCACAGAATACATAAGTTGACCAAACTCTTGAAAGTTAAGCTGCTTCTACCACTGTCTCCTATCTTAAGGGGGATATCTTAAGTCTCCTATGCTAAGGAATGTTCAGTACAGCAAATTTTGTCTTCCATATGATACAAAGCTTGCTCTCATCTTGTACTTTCCAACTGTGTTGGATTTCAGTGCCCCTAACTCTAAGCAACATAGGATTTGTCTGAAATATCTCAAAGCTCTAATAGAACACCAAATAAACAAAGGATGAAAACTTCTGCTTGTTTACTTGTGTAATAACCACAAGGAGGAGGAGGACTGTGATGTCCTTGGTGCTCTCTGAGCTTGCTGGTTTTCTTGCAGATGTTTCATTACCCTAACTAGGTAACATCATCAGTGTTAGTAAGGAGTGAGTTTTGCTCTTAGTTTATATTCTGGTGTCTTCCCTGTCTGTGTGGGTGGGGGGAGGTCTTAGGGATTCTTTGGTTGGGCTGTTTACTAATGGCTCTGTGGCAGTTTCTTGATTGGGGTGTTGCTTACTTGATTGCTGGCCTGAAGTTGACCTTGGAGTTAATATATGCTGATCTGAGTGTTGATTACTGGTGGAGAATTGCTGGAGTCTTTTTTTTCCTCTTTTGGGCTGGATGATTGTAGATGATAGATAGATAGATAGATAGATAGATAGATAGATAGATAGATAGATAGATAGATAGATAGATAGATAGATAGATAGATAGAATATTCTGAATAGCTTAAAACGTTGCCTTTGAATGAGCAGTGTTGCCTTTTGAGTTGTGTATGGCAGAGCTTTCTGACTCCACACTGGAGTAAACATCTAAAGAGGAACATAAAATTCTAGTTCAGCTGCAGTTGTGAATCTGATTCACATTTTTTTTTTCCAAAAGGGCAGAAGAATACGAAACAGATCATCCATGCTCTGCAGCTGCCATGCTATTTGGGATGATTCAGTGATGGTTGGCTTGAATAATGGAGCCATTATGCGCGCATGCATAATTTGAGGCCTTGTCAAGCTGAACATGTGTCTGCCCATTTACAGATCTGGATCTTCTCCCTTGAAACACTCGATAGTTTGCCACAGATGGCTGTGCTTTATTTGTAGCCTCAGATCTTGTGACATCTCTCACTAGGTTTGTGGTATTCATACATAAGCTCTTGCGTCATCTCACAAGGGAGCTTAAAAACCGTGCCAATTTTTTCTATGCATAAGATTTCTATTTTTAGGATATTGTGGACTCATTATCAAAGGATAATGAAAGGGATTCATATCTGGAAGGAGTTAGCTGATCCTCCCGTTTGTCCACTCTTGCCTTCTCCTCCGCTTGGGAGAATTCATGAATGTTTAGATCTATTATGGACTATACTAAAGCTAATGGAACTTTAGTTTACACTCCAGTTGTTTCCAACTGTAGGGGACTGTGCTCATTTGCGTTTCCTAACCGAGGCAACCAGCATTGTCCAAAGACATTTCCATGGTCATGTGGCTGCATGACTATATGCCAAGGTGCCTGGAATGTGTTACATTCCCACCGAAGTGGTACCTATTTATCTACTTGCGTTTGCATGCTTTCAAACTGCTAGGTCAGTAGGAGCTGGGCAAAGTAATGGGAGCTCACCCCATCATGCAGCACTTGAATCTTGAACCTGGGCTGTCAGCTTTCCAGCTGAAAAGCTCAGCATCTTTAACCACTCAACCATCACTGCCCTTGGACTATTCTAATTTATCCCCTTAGCTAAAGCTTAAAGTCACGTGATTGCAAATGTCCAGAAGTATCCTTGGGAAAAATGGTTGAAAACTATTATTTCTATTTTGCCTACAGTTTTGAGGAGCCTTCCACTTGATATTTGTAGTACAAACCACGCATAGACACTAGTGGTCTTAATTACTTAAAGAATTTACAAGGTCACCCAACTCAGTATGTATGACTCTAGAGAGGATGCATTAATTAAAAAAAATCAAAACCCAACCAAAACAAATCATAACTGTACACATCTACCTGAACTAAAAATTAAAAAAAACATACCAGGCATGCTTGATTTGGACAATCTTGCCTATAAAAAGTAAAACAAATGACAAGATTCAGTTTCCCAGCCATACCCAGAGGTTAAATACCCCAGGTCAGGGGTAGGCA
The DNA here is from genome assembly GCF_001527695.2 of Protobothrops mucrosquamatus. Taxonomy (NCBI): domain Eukaryota; kingdom Metazoa; phylum Chordata; class Lepidosauria; order Squamata; family Viperidae; genus Protobothrops; species Protobothrops mucrosquamatus. Next base: position 2,195,942 of record NW_015386465.1, read on the forward strand.
ACCTTGGCTCTTTTATGACTTGTAGACTTCAACTCCCAGCCAGCCATGCTGAGGGGAAAGGGAGAGGTTTCCAAGCTGAGCCATGCTGGCTCAGGAATTCTGGGAGTTGAAGTCCACAAGTCATGAAGGGGCCAAAGTTTTCCTCATGCTGGCTCAGGAATTCTGGGAGTTGAAGTCCACGAGTCATAAAAGAGCCAAGGTTACCTACCCCTGCCCCAGGAGAACTGCAGAAGAAAACAATACTTTTTTCTTTTTCATTCACAATGCTTCAGGCAATGTTTATAGTTATATTCATTATTATTAGCTTGGTCTATGCATTTTTTATATTTATCTCTGGTTGCTTGCATTTACCTGCTTGCATATAATTTAAATGAATGTGAAATATTTCAGATAAAAGTATTAGCTGATTTGACAAATTATAGCATGTGTGTAGTGTGTTTTAAGTCCACCCGGATAGACTGCGAGCTGTAATAATATATTTGTCTGGCTGAAAAGAGCTTCCAGCCATAAGAGCTGTTCTCCTCTGGAGTATTTATTTCCCTTAATTCTCCATTATTTGCTAAAGAGGAAAGGTTGAGCCAGAGCTAGGGAAAGGTGAGAAAAAAGAGACTGCTGATAGACTTGTGTATCCATTAGGTCTCCCGTTAGCTCATAGCTTCTCCTGCTGGGTTTCCATTAGTCATGACAAAGAACTTTGTTTGGTTTGCACTTTTCTGTGAACAGGCTTAATTCAGATGACTAGGTGGAGTGAAGTAGTTATACTTCAAACTTGCCACATCTCCCGATTTTGTAGTATTTGTTGTTGTTGTTAGTTGTGAAGTTGTGTCCAACCCATCGCAACCCAATGGACAATGTTCCTCCAGGCCTTCCTGTCCTCTGCCATCTTCAGGAGTCTATTTAAGCTCACGCCTACTGCTTCAGTGACTCCATCCAGCCACCTCATTCTCTGTCGTCCCCTTCTTCTCTTGCCCTCAATCTTTCCCAGCATCAGGCTCTTCTCCAGTGAGTCCTTCCTTCTCATTAGGTGGCCAAAGTATTTGAGTTTCAATTTCAGGATCTGGCCTTCTAAAGAGCAGTCAGGGTTGATCTCCTCTAGGACTGACCGGTTTGAATGCCTTGCAGTCCAGGGGACTCGCAGGAGTCTTCTCCAGCACCATAGTTCAAAGGCCTCAATCTTTGGCACTCAGCCTTTCTTATGGTCCAACTTTCACAGCCATACATTGCAACTGGGAAAACCATGGCCTTGACTATACATGCTTTTATTGCCATGGTGATGTAGTATAGGTCTTTACAAGAAAGCTGTGGACTAAAACTGATTATATTTCAATCAGAATAGAGCTGGAAGGCTCTTGGAGGTCTTCTAGTCCAACCTCTTGCTCAAGTAGGAGACCCTATATCATTTCGGACAAGTGGCTGTCCAATCTTTTCTTAAAAACCTCCAGTGATGAAGCACGCACAATGTCTGAAGACAAGCCGTTCTCACTATTAGAAAGTTCCTCCTTAATCCCAGGATGCTTCTCTCCTTGATTAGTTTCCATCCATTGTTTCTTGCCTTATCTTCTAGTGCTTTGGAAAATAAGTTGACCCCATCCTCTTTGTGGCAGCCCCTCAAATACTGGAATATTGCTATCATGCCACCCCTAGTCCTTCTTTTCTCTAGACTAGCCATACCCGATCCCTGCAATCGTCAATCAATTCCTGCAATATCAGGGAGCAGTTGCAACTCAAACATGCACCTGTCTGAGAAAATATACATTTTTCTTCTTTCTTAATATGTTTATCAGACCCTCAACATTTATGTCTTCTAATTTGCTTCTTTGTTCTGCTTCGGGTCTGGTCATTCTGCCTGGGAGGGGAGGGTGGCTCTTAACTGCTGGGCCTGCTAGTCTGCTTGGAAGGGGGAGGACTTTGTTCATTACCCTTTTGATGCCTCTGGGTGTGAACAGAAGAAGGAATGTGCCATGGGTCATCTGCCTTATCTCCACTTCGAAGGGAGGACGTTGAGAGAGAAACGAAACCCCAGCAACGACACCTGGGAACTGCGGTTATCACTTTGGTCCCCACAACAACTTTGTACCTGGGGATTGGATGAGTTCGAACTGGACATTTGGCTGTTGAGGTGGGGTTTGGGAAGGGGATGGTTTACTGTAACGTTTTGCATGGGAAAATGTTAGATCTTGCTTTGCTCTCTTGTGCTATCACTATCTCTCAATAAAAGTTCCTTTGGAAACAATGCCCTTTTCAAGAGTTCTGCTTTCTTGGGAGAAGGAGTTGAGGCAAGACCTTACAATGCTGCATAATTAAAAATACGATTCGTGGATGAGTATACCAAATGGAAAGTTATGGAGCCATATTATGGCAGATAACCAGCAAATAGTTATGAATCGTCATTATTCTAGTCTATATGTGTCTAAAATGCAATGCCAGAGTGCTTGGCTTCATTTGTGGATTGCAGCAGAAGTGAAGGCAGCAGGTGTTTGGGGCTGAAATATGGCACTTTGACTAGATACAGCCTTGTCTGCATGTCATGACAGGCCTAATCCAAGTCAAGGAACCACCTTGATTCAATGAACAGGGTTTCTGGACATGCATTGTGGAAATATGTATTATATATATGCAGACCGGAGGGTCAGTTTGGTCTAGTGGTTAAAGGACCAGGCTAGAAACTGGGAGACTATGAACCAATCTTAAGCATGAAGCCAACTGGGTGACTTTGGACCAGTCATTCTCTCTCAGTCCTAGAAAGCAGGAAATGACAAACCACTTCTGAAAAATCTTGCCAATAAAACTTCAGAGACGATTCCAAGCTTCAAAGACTAGTCCAAGTCCACAATGTCTCAAAGATACCAAAATAAATAGAGTAGAGTAGAGTAGAGTAGAGTAGAGTAGAGTAGAGTAGAGTAGAGTAGAGTAGAGTAGAGTAGAGTAGAGTGGTAGACTGTCTACCTCTTCTTAAAACTCTCCAGTGATAGAGCATTTTTCCTTAATTCCAGGTTGTTTCTCTCCTTGATTACTTTCCATCCATTTTTTCTTTTCCTGCCTTCAGGTGCTTTGGAAAATAAGTTGACCCCTCCTATTTGTGGCTGTCCCTCAAATACTGGAATAAATAAATAAATACAGAATAGGGTAGAACATCTATTTGTGGCTGAAATACTGGAATACTGCTATCATGTCCCCCCTAGTCCTTCTTTTCTCTAGACTAGCCAAACTCAAATCCTGCAACCATTCATTGCATCTTTTCCTTGGATGGATGATCAATGGGAACTAACTAGTTATTATTTTTATGCCTTCATCCACCTCCTTAACTGAGAACTCTCAATAAATCCACTCTAAGACTTCTGTCTAGATCTGGATATTTCTCTCCACCAATGCAACTACTTCTCTATTTCGTTTCCTCTATTGCATTGCTTCTATCCCTTTTGTATCCTTCAAACTATGAGCTTATTTCACCCTGCTAATTCTCATTCATAACAACTAAAATATATTTGCTTTTCTCTAATAAGAGTTCAAGCTCATTTTGTTTAATTTACATATGCGACTCTTCAAACCTCAGGATATCAAGAACAGAGACCCAGCACTTTTCAAATCAATGTTATTCATCATCTTTCATTCAGTGGTTTAATACGCCTCAATATGGAGTCTATAGCAGTACACAAATCCTTATCTGAAATTCTTGGTTTCCATCTCCTGTTTCTACAAGGTTCAGTTTAATTCCTGATTATGTTTGACATTGTCCCTGGTCTTTGTGGGGTATAACCCAACAGTGTCTTATGCAATGAAGACCAAGTACCAAAAATTAATATTTTCCTCATCGCTTCCATAAATATTCACCCAGGCATTTATCTGCAATATCCATTCTATTTCCAAACATCTTCCATGGACCTCAACTGAAACTGAAAGTGGTATAATTATTTGTTATTACAATCATTATTATTGTTGTTCAATGCCTATACCTGGGTGGACGGGAAGATACATTTGAAAAATTTCAGATAATAACTTTGGATTTTTGTGCATTGATTTTTTAGTGTGTCATATACTAACAACTCATTGTTTGTATTCTGTTTAGAAATGGGATGCTCTATATAATTTTTCTTTACATGTTACGTTCTTCCTCCGCTCCATTTGCAAACAATTTGACAATTGATCTGTATCTATTTTATCTCCTTGAATAAGGATAAAGATATACACATTAGACTATTTCTGATTGTTCCAGTAAATTATTTCTTATTTTTTCCCCTTTGGAATATTTGCTGCCTGGAAACTTAGTAAATAAAGGCATGTTTTATAATTATTGAATAAGATAACATATAACATAGCAAACCTTATAGCCAAAAGTCTCTATGGAGATTCTTAATCATCCAGGTCATGGTCAGGAACAAAAGAAAGATTTCAAACAATAATAAACTTCTTAAATATGTTTGATCATGAACGAAAGGTATATCTCTATGTACTGCATTAGCTTGCCTATGTGTTTGTGTTAATTATATAAGCATAGTTATAGCTTGCAAACAACAAACACTATACAACGTAACTTGGCAAGTGCTCTGTATCTAATCATCAACCATTCAGCACATAAAAAGAAAACATTCCAGTCTCACCTATTATGGGATTTCAATAACAAAGGAGTTATTAAAACTAAGCGCCGACCACATCATATGGGCAATGCAGTAAAACTTGCATGACTGATTCAATTTTTCCCAATGGGAAAGGGCACAAGCAATCTTGTAGGGGAATATTGTTATATTTCCCTTCTGTTAGCATGGATGACAAGGCATTAAATCTGGCCAGGGAAAAGACTCCCTGGTGCGACACACACAAGGTATTAAATAAATAATTGACTGAGATGCAATCTTCCAGGCACACCTCATTGTTATGAAAGAGATTATGTTCCATTCTTTCCGGAGGCCAGTATCAAAAATGCCCCAAATGTGAATTTCATATTAGATCTCCCAAGACCAAGTGAGACCAGATGTTGAACTGATAGCCACAACATCTGTGGTTCAGTCCATTCCTTCCAGATTGATGAAAGCCTGTCAAAAACAACCAAGGATGACAAAAGCAGAAATATAGAATAATATGGAATAATATGGAATAATATGGAATAGAATAGAATAGAATAGAATAGAATAGAATAGAATAGAATAGAATGGAATGGAATGGAATGGAATGGAATGGAACGGAACGGAACGAAACGGAATGGAACGGAAACGGAGCGGAAGCAGAGCGGAAGTGGAGCAGAATAGAATAGAATAGAATAGAATAGAATAGAATAGAATAGAATAGAATAGAATAGAATAGAATAGAATAGAATAGAGTTGGAAGGGACCTTGGAGGTCTTGTAGTCCAACCTATGCTGAAGCAGGAGACCTATACTATTTCAGACAAGTGGTTGTCCAATCTCTTCTTGAAAACTTCCAGTGATGGACCACCCACAATTTCTGGAGGCAAGTCATTCAACTGATTAATTGTTCTAACTGTCAAGAAGTTCCTCCTTAGTTCTAAGTTGCTTCTCTCCTTGGTTAGTTTCCATCCATTGCTTCTTGTCCTGCCTTCAGGTGCTTTGGAGAATAGATTGACTCCCTCTTGTTTGGGGCAGCCCCTGAGATATTGGAAGGCTGCTGTCATGTCACCCCCTAGTCCTTCTTTTATTTAAAATAGGCATATCCAATTCCATTTTCTTTTTTCTTTTTATGTATATTTTGCTAATTTTTTGTAATAACAGTCTTTAGTATTTAATAATCAACAGGTCTGGGTTGTGTTTTTAATAATAATACAATTCCTATTCCTACCCTTTATTCCATTTTTCTAACCATTTATAAAAATAAATCCTATGTTTGAAAGTATTCTGAATTTTGCTTCCCCTTCATTTTCAATGTGAGCCTATCCATTTCGACACAGTCCAAAATTTCCTGGAACCGTTTTTCATGTGTTTTAGCTTCCAATTCTCTAATCATCCTTGTTGCGGTTTTCTGCACTTTTTCTAGAGTCTCAACCTCTTTTTTTTATATCTTGGCAACCAAAACTGGATGCAGTATTCCAAGTGGGGTCTTATCAAGGACATCATTAAAAAAATCAGCTTAGCCAGAATTGAAGCAGCAAGTGTCATACATGAGTTTATAAATATTTCTAACTGATTCCAAAGGTTTATTATCTTTAGACCTTTGGGCTATCTTATGCCAAATATCAAAATGAAGTATTATCTTTCCTTTTTCAGGAAGTTTTTATAAAATATTTTCAGAGGGGTTGGTTTTTTTTTGGTACAGGAGCCTAAAGATGCTAATTGCTCTTTGGGCCGTTTATGTTTTCCTTAATCTGACTTTGGTTTCCACATGTTTGTAAACCATTGTTTCTTCTGGTCTGGTTGAGATCTCAGTTATATAGGTTTTAACTATCTTTCTATCAGAAAAGAAACCAAGAGAATGAATTCAGTGGAACAACCTGCCTCCAGAAGCTGTGAATGCTCCAATACTGGAAGTTTTTAAGAAGAGACTGGACAGCCATTTGTCTGAAATGGTATAGGGTTTCCTGTCTGAGCAGGGGGTTGGACTAGAAGACCTCCACGGGCCCTTCCAATGTTGTTGTTGTTGTTGTTGTTGTTGTTGTTGTTGTTGTTGTTGTTATTATTATTATTATTATTATTATTATTATTATTATTATCTTTTATTCATTAGACATGAACCTCAGTCAACTGAACATTCAAATTGACTGGCGCTGATGGTTGACACGGGTTGCTACCAGCATCCTAGGTGTCAACCAGGTACCTCCTTAAAATATAAGATGTTCCGAGTAGCGCAGTTTTTTGTAACATTGCTGGAGTTATTGCAGGAAGCTGCAGTCTCTTGATGTATTGCACAAAGCTTTTGGACATAGTTCCCAGTGCCTTGATGACAACGGGTATCACTGTTACACGTTTCATCCATAATCGCGTAGTTTCGATGGCCAGGTTGCGATATTTCGTAATTTTTTCCAGTTCTTTTTCTTTGACTCCTGGTACAGCGATATCAATCAGCTGTACGCTTCGGTTCTCTACAACTGTGATATCTGGCGTGTTGTGTTCCAAATGGCGATCTGTCTGTATTCGAAAGTCCCACAGGATCTTCATCCTCTCATTCTCAACAACTTTTTTCACCCTATGTTCCCACGACTTTTCGGACACAGAGAAGTCATATTTTTTACACAATGCCCAGTGGGTTAATTTAGCAACTCGGTCATATCTAGCTTTGTAATTAGTTTGCGGGATTTTGCACTATTATTATTATTATTATTATTATTATTATTATTATTATTATTATTATTATTAACAACAACAATAACAATAATAATGATAATTTTCCATGCAATGACTAGGTGTGAATCCATACATGGTCATTGCAAAGAGAATTCACTCTTGAAGGCACAGATTCAATCTCCATGGACTTTTCAGAGTGGAACTTGATATTTTCAATGAGCAGAACCCTCTTTCTCAAAACCGAGCAATTTAGCTCCCATAATTCCAAGTAATAGATCATACCAATCATGGAACTCTGAGAATCGAAATTCACAAAGTTGGATATTCTCCAGGATGGGATAGAATGCTGTAGTAAAAAGCTTTTTGGTATATACAGATATCCATGCAAGAATTTGTCTGACAAAATCCATCTTCTACAAGCTTATCAGATTAAGGTTCCCAATTCTGGGCTGCAAAAACCAAATCAAACCACAGCCTAACATTAGATGGCAGCCAATACCCAAGCTCTTTGTTTATCTTTTCTTGAAGCTTAGTAGCCTTAATAAATCCAATAAAGAAATAAATACAAGCTCTTAATTATTATCCACATAGATTTTTGCAGTCCAGATCTGATACTCATGACTTCAGCTAACAACTCCAATCTGCGTCATATATCTAGGCATCTTTCAGCTTTCTCTTACATATGCCCTCCCAGAGTAGCATGAAGACAACAATATTGATCCGTACTAATACAACATTATTTATACTTCCATTGTATATTGTTAATGCAAATTGTGTTGATGAAACCGTTTTCACACTTGCTTCCCTAAAGAAAAAGAGCCTATATGCTAAAAATTCTTTAAATCAAAGAATTAATTTCATTGTTTAACTTATCTAAAGGAAGACTATAAATTGTGATTGCACTGTATAATCAAAATCTAATTTTGTGCCAATCTTAAATCATCCTTTTTGTTCCTTTGAGCCTCTGTCGGGAAACACCCCTTGCACTGCAGAGAGCGGTATTGATTTCCATTATTTTTTTAAAAAAATTACAATCTTAGATGAAGTATTTTGTTTTGAAATCAATGAGGCATTTTCTCTGTCAGAGATACGAATTTGATTCCTAGGCAAGGCAAGTATGATGTAATTTCATGATTGGCGTGAAGGTCGACGTAACATGTTAAGTACGATTGAAATTGTGTGTGTCGCCTCAGCAAGGTGACCAGATTAAGAAATCAGTGCTATAAAAGTCAAGAATATTGTGATTGTTGTACCTGTTGTGTTTATTGCAACAGCTAGGTCAGTGATGGCGAAACTTTTAGAGACCGAGTGCCCAAACTGCAACCCAAAACCTACTTATTTATCACAAAGTGCCAGAGATGCATCAGCATTGTAGTGCCCTCAGGTGGGGTGGGGGGCGTGGCCCACGGTGGGCGTGGCTGCAGTGATCACAGCAGACTGGGTGAGCATGGCCGGGGCCAGTCCCTCACCATCTCCGGGGTATCCCCAGGGGGTCAATGCCGCTTGCTCGCTCACTTCCTGCCCTGTCGCTTCCAAATGCCACATGCTCACAATTCTAGCAAACTCTGCTGGGGCAATGGCGCGAGTGCCCACAGAGAGGGCTCTGAGTGCCACCTCTGGCACGTGTGCCATAGGTTTGCCACCACTGAGCTAGGTTAACATTAACAAAATCTTGGTCTAGAGGTGAAGACTCTCATCTCCTACTCGGAAAGTTGAAAGTTCAATCCTGGACAGCAGCAGATGTTTCTCTATCAAGGTGCTAAGACAAAATATCTGCTGTGAACTCCACATAGGCGTCAGGAAAGGCATCCAGCTAGTAAACACTCAGCTCCATTCATTGGCCCCCACTCTACCCCTAATCAAGGGATTAAATGGTTGAAAAAAGAAAGAAAAAAGGATGTTCTTTCCCTTCTACCTCCTTCTATTTCTCTTTATCCCTTTATATTTGTGTGAAATAGTAGTGGCCAAAATTGTGGAAACCTTTTGGGAAAAGCGTATTTTTTGAGGTTCGATGGCTAATAACACCACTTTTTTGGGGGGGGGAGTAGTACCATAAAATTATATGTCAATGGAAAGATAATTTAATCAAGAATGTAATGCAACAAAGTTTGTTCAATTATCTGTACTGTCTTCTATGAAAAGTTATACCCAAATAACCAGAAAAAGGAAGCACAACTTGCTTAGGTTGATATCGGGTAGCTTTCCTTCATCTGATGGTAGCCAATGAGCCTGAGTGTTTAGAGAGCCAATCAGGTGTCATCTTGTTTTGGCCATGAGCCAATCAGATCACAGTAGGATTCAGTTCTTGATGTCATGTATTGAAGCTGAGAGGAGGACATTTGTCAGCGTGTTGTGAGATCGCTATCAAGCTGGTTGGGTTTTTTTGTGTTCTTTCATTTAGTGAGCTTATAAAACATAATAAAATTAAAGTAATGGTGCAAAGAGTTGACTGGTCGCCCAGAAAGCGATGTAAAATAGTATTATTAAGTGAGCAAGGCTACAGTTATAAAGAAATTAGAAGGAAAATGGGTGGAAACCTAACCAAAGGTGGCATTTCTACTGTACACTTTTCCCAAAAGGTTTCCACAATTTTGGCCACTACTGTAGGGGGGGCTTAATTTGAGACACTTTCTCACATTACATCTGTGGCCTGACTCAAGTCCCTCTTATCAGACTATTGCCCTTTCAAGGCCATTCCACAATCCCTCTGCACCCTGTTTTGCTTTTTATCGGCTGTCTGGACCTATGTGTACTTGAAGCACCAAACCCTCACAGTACATGCATGATATAGTTTCATGATGGACCTAAATTATAACAGGCATATTTTCATAGTTCTAAATCAGGTATAGAGATCAGTACCAACTGTACATATCAATTCCCCATCATTCATGGTCAGTCATCTGAGAAAGGGCATATGCAGAGAATACCTGCTGTTTGTATCAAGCACATGGAATGTTATATGATATCGTCCTTTGTAATTATTGCATAAGTTTTCTCCCCATGCTGTATAAATGATAATGTTCTCATTTCCTTCTCCATTTAGCCTTTTTCAATCTTGCATGCATTTCTTTACAAAGTACTGCAGCACTGCAGGGGAAAAAATAGAATAACAGAGTTGGAAGGGACCTTGGAGGTCTTCTAGTCCAACCCCCTCTTCAAGAGAAAACATACCATTTCAGACAAATGGCTGCACAATCTCTTCTTACAAGCCTTCAGTGTTGGATGCCCATAACTTCTGGGGACAAGCTGTTCCATTAATTAATACTTCCAACTGTCAGGAAGTTTCTCCTTCGTTCTAACTTTGTTCTCTCCTTGATGAGTCTCCATCCATTGCTTCTTGTTCTGCCTTCAGGTTCTTTGGAGAATAGCTTGGCCCCCTTCTTCTTTGTGGAAGCCCCTTAGATATTGGAACTCTGAAAGTAAACTCTTCTAGGCAGTGTGGGTGAAGATAACATACATTTAGTCTACATTATTTCTAATGCCAGCTTTAACACTAAACTGCAATCCAACTTTCACTAAAATAAATATTCCCGCTAGAAATTAAAATATATTTTGCAGAACTAATGCTGAACTAGAGTAGCGTGGTTCTGTTCAATGAAGCTGTAAGCTTCTTAAAAATAAACATGCTAAATCCAGTTACTTTAGGAGAGATTTAACTAAGCTCTGGGTGAGAAACATATTTAAAACATCTCCATATGTGCTTAATTTATAGGAGAAAAAAAATGAAATCATGATTTAGCTAAAGGAAAATCCAAAGGGATTTCCAAAGAAGTGTTTGTCATTGTAAATGTATTCCTTGCTTGCCTAAAATTCTTTTGATAAGCACCTTATCCATTCATTTGAGCCATCATCTCAGCAATCCTCAAGAATCAGAAGGAATGTGAATATGTTCCATTATGGAATCCTGCAAATCTGTGATTCCATCTCAAAATCTCTGGATTTAATTTTGAGAATTTTGGAAACTGGGATGATGAGGATACTGGACAGGTGGCTGAGGAAGAGATTTACCATTGCTAAAGGACTAAACTATGATTGAGCTTGATTGAACACACTGATAAATAGGCCTACTGTACAACAGAGTGCAACAAAACTAGACTTGGTAGTTGAAAAAAACTACTATACAAAACCTTGAGAAAATCACATCTGGAATACTGCATCCATTTTTGGTTACCGGATTATAAAAAAGATGTAGAGACTCTGGAAAGAGTGCAGAAAATTGCAACAAAGATTATTAGTGGGCTGGGGGCCTTCCACCATTATTATTATTATTATTATTATTATTATTATTATTATTATTATTATTATTATTATTATTATTATTATTATTATTATTATTATTATTATTATTATTATTATTATGGATCACCGCACAGTCAGCCAGATGTTCAGACTGGATTTGGCATTTTTGTCTACCTATCGAGTCCTTCCCAAGGACCTGGGATAGGCAGATGTGGATGTTTGATGGTATTACAGATATCGTTGCAGGATGGAGGCAGTTCCTTGTAAGGCCGCCTTTTGCAATTGACTAATGGAGAATTTGTCAATGCCAATGGTGTTCAAGTGGTGCTCCAGTTGTTTTGGGATTGCACCCAAGGCACCTATTCCTATTGGTACTACCCTTGCTTGCTTTTGCCACAGTCTTTCTATTTCTATTTGTAGGTCTTTGTATTTTGTTCTTTCTCGTCTATTCTGCTGTCTCCAGGCACTGCCACGTCCACTATCCAGACTTTTTTGTCTTTCTTATCGACAATTGTTAAGTCCGGGGTGTTATGTTGCAGGTGCTTGTCTGTTTGAATTCTGAAGTCCCAGAGCAGTTTAATGTTATCATTTTCCATGACTTTCTCTATTTTACGATCCCACCAGTTCTTGCTTACAGGCAAATGATATTTCTTGCAGATCTTCCAATGCACCATTGTTGCTACTTTGTCATGCCGCTACTTGTATCATCATCATCATCATCATCATCATCATCATCATCATCATCATCATCATCATTATTATTATTATTATTATTATTATTATTATTATTATTATTATTATTATTATTATTATTATTATTATTATGTTGGCTGCCCAATTATCTTGGCAACATGATGATGTCATTAATGGATAAACAAAGGGTCAAACTGAAGGGAAGAGGAAATCCTCAAAGATTCAGTCAGAACTATTTTGAATGACTATTTTGTGGGACAAGGAAAATAACTGTACAAATAACTACTTCTTTTAGCACATCAAAGTCAACACCAATCACGCGGCGCTCATGCTTCCATACATTAAAAAAAGCTAAGGAAGAACAACAAAGCAATATTCAAAAGGATGAACTTTTGTTTCTGTAAGGGATGCATTTTATGATGCAGGAAAGAAAAAAATACATCACCATAATATATGGATTAATTCTAAGAATTTTTACTATCCCACATAATATACTGTTCCTACAACACGTTATCTCTAGAAATAGGGAGCTCACTGAAACACAGATTATGGGCTATAATAGCTTTCTCCCTCAGGATCTTAACTATTTATGCCTCTGCTTTATTTTATGCTTTATAAGGCCCATTTTTATGTTATAAAAAATGGCCGCTTTGAATTAGTTTACATCAGTACTGGAGCACATTATATAATAAACTAAGACTGGGGGGGGAAGCAGACTATATATATATATATATCTTTTTTTTTTTCAGAAATTTTTTTATTATTTTCCATCATAAAAGAACAATCAAAAGCATAATAAACACAATAACTATATATATATATATATATATATATATTTGTTTTTTGAGGTTTTTCGGGTTTTCTCCCGTGTAAGATTAGAAGTATCATAGCGACGTTTCGATGAAATCACATTCATCATCATCAGGCTTCTGCTTTTAGCTTTGTGCTTCTCAGAATAATATGAAATGTCTGCTGTTTCTTTCTTTTAACTGCCAGTGGGGTTTGAACTGAGGGGGCGGGGACTTGGTCGTGTTCTGAATGGGTGGACGTGTGCTCTGATTGGTTAAGGAACTTGGCTGCGCTCTGATAGGATGGGGGGTTAGCTGTGCTCTGATAGGCTGGGGGAGTGNATATAACCTAGACCTGCCGTCTCAGAGCTAACAGCAACACCCCAACCTGCGTGACTTTCCTATTCAAAGTAGTTTTCATCTGGGCCATAGATTGCTCTGGAATTAGCTACTGAATTACAGCCTTCACCAATTTGATCTCCTCCAGCTATGTTGGTCTGTAGCTCCCACGTGCATGGCCATCCTGGCTGAAACTTATGGTTTTGGATGATGTACAAATCCAGAGGGCACCAGATTTGGGAAGATGGTTCTACAGAGGATCTTTAGAGTATTAGTGCTGGAACTCTGGAGTAACAAGGCTATACACTTATAAAACTATCTTGTGGAGTCCTGGATTAGAAAACTGGCTAATTCAGGCTTGCACATTTAGCATAAATCTGAGCAGTTGGGTAAGCAACTCTTTTAAGATCTCAGAAACATATTTTTTATGTCTCTTACCACTTGATTCTTTTACCTGGAGATGCCTAGAAATAAATCTGGAAACATCTGTATCTAAACCAGTGCTCCAAGTTAAGATTCTTTGTTTTTGGACATTGTGCAAAGCAAGAAGAATATATGAGTGTTTATTAAATGTCCAGCTTCTCCATGCTCTTACCTATGGCTCCAAACCATAGCCAATAAACTACTTGCCACTTCTTCTAATGGACAACTTGTTTACTTTTGATCCAGATGAGTTTCACATGAGTTCTTATAAATCTGTCATAAATCTGTTCCATTTCATTTTCCAGATTAAAAATATGCATGAAAATTTAGATTTAAACTATATGCATTTTCTGCTAAAGTATGTATTTATTTGTATGTGTCTACATATTAACATGAAATACAACTCAAGCAGTTTAGGATTTTTGGTGCTGTCTGAGTGTGGCTGTTTTCTTGCAGACATTTCATTACCAAACTAAGTAATGAAATCGTTATTAGTGCACTAATAACACACTCAGACAGCACCAAGGATCCCACAGTTCTCCTCTATCAGAAAATCATGTAGTCTTTTCTTTAAAAAAATTGATTAGCTTTATCAGCATCCTGAGACACTTCTTACTTTAGGGTTTTCAACATGTATTTTAATACTGGTGTTTAGAAAGGAAAAATCTGAATCAACTCAAGGGCTATAATCATTCACTGTCCTAGTTTTCATAAAAGAACTGCTGCTTCTCCGTTCTTGTCCTTACCTTCCAATTAAATAAATTTACTTCATTTACAACCGAATCTCTCTATGTGAGAGTGATTCATTTATATACATTTGGTGCCATTTTAATACAAAAATCCATTTGTAGTATGACAAATGAGTGGGTAAGCAATCCCTATTTTTCTTTCACCTCCCCGGTCTCAAGTAATTTTTCAGCTGAACTTCATACAGTATGTCCCAGAGGCAACAGAGATATAAATTATACTTGCAAAGCAATTTCCCCCATAGCAAGATAATAGACATGGAGGGAGAGCCTTTTTTTAAATTCTTTTAAACAAAGACTGATTTCATGTACACCTTTCAGCTCTTAGATATGAAAGGCACCATTCTCCCTGTTATTTCTTCTCAGAACCATTTTTTCTAAACAAATCATGCTGTCACCATCACAAGTTATAGACAATGAAGATTGTTGTACAATGTCCAATTGTTTTTTATTACATGGGTGGCCATATAAATTAGATAGATGATATATGAGAGAGAGAGAGAGAGAGAGAGAGAGAGAGAGAGAGAGAGAGAGAGAGAGAGAGAGAGAGAGAATAGATGATGGATGAATGGATACATAAAGATAAAAATTGCTGATAGATAAATAGATACATAGGTAGACAGACAGATACGGTAGATCATAGATAATTGATGATAAATGGATGGGTATATAGACACAAAGATTGCAGATAGATAGATAGATAGATAGATAGATAGATAGATAGATAGATAGATAGATAGATAGATAGATAGATAGATAGATAGATAGATAGATAGATAGATAGATAGATAGATAGATAGATAGATAGATGATAGACAGACAGACAATAAATGACAGATGGATGGCTAGATAGAGAGATAAAGAGAGAGATAAATATTGCTCTCCATCTTCTATGCTATAGAGGACAGAAACTTGCACTGCAGAAACTACATTCCTAATTATTCATTCCCATGTTTCATTATAAGGAGACGAGGGAGATTCTCTTACCAGCCTCCCAAACCGTCTCTCCTAATTTTCATTTTGCTCAACAGCCCTGAAAGCTTTTCTCTTCTGCAAGTAACAATGGTTAAAAAAGTTCCCTCTTTTACTTTTCTGCAGAAGGACTGAGAACATTTATACAACAGATCCTACGATAAGTGCCTTAAAATAATTTTGGTTCATATATTACAGTGGTGGCGAACCTATGGCACGCGTGCCAGAAGCGGCACTCAGAGCCCTCTCTGCGGGCACGTGCACCATGCACCATGTGCACATTTGCCATCTCCGTGCACCATGCCCCAGAGATGGCAACTGTCCCTCTTCAACCAGCCGCCTCTGGTTTAACTCGCCAAAGTCCCACGTGGCCAGATGCATCCCAGCACCCGTGCGCTCGCTGGGCTCTGTGTGCAGGGACCAATGGTGGCAGGCAGCAGCCGCCCCGGCCTCTGCCTCACCTTGCCCTGTGACGATGGCACTGCCACCCTGCCTCACCTTGCCTTGCTCACTTCATAGGATGAGCCTCCTGCCTACCGCCCCACCTGCCAGAGATCCCCTGGGTCTCCCCCAACCCTGCCCGGTCCCCACAGGCATCCCTCCCCACGAGCAACATCGAGGTGATCACACCCACCCAGTCTGCCATGACCACCGTAGCCACGCCCACCCAGTGAGCCATGCCCACCTGGCACCCGGCGATAAATAAGTGGGTTTTGGGTTGCAGTTTGGGCACTCAGTCTCTAAAAGGTTCGCCATCACTGATATATTAGATATATATGGTATAAATAAGTAAGTGGCATTAATTGGACCAATATAATTTGGTATAGACAATCTTTGGCTACTTCAGCTTCAACAGTTGGGAGTTTGTGATTCCAAACTCTAAGTCTAAACTTTCCTGGGTTGGTGTAAAGACTAAAAGGTGAAACTTTTTGGCAAGGCAAATTTTCACTTACAATTCTGAAGAAACAAAAAGAGAACTGAACACTTTGGCTCCGTGTTGCATTAAATATTTTGATCATATTTAATAAAGATTAGACTTAGGGCTTTCTTGCTTCGTCTCTCCTGTGCAAATGCTCTTTCTCCTTTCCAGATTTAACCATCATGCTACTCACCATGGTGCATTTTCACTCACGTTAATGTAATTCATAGAGATCATCAAACCAGAACCTACAGTTGGCATTTGTAGAAGTGTTGCAAATGTCTTTATCCGCTTCATACTTGCACTTACACGGAGCTTCTGAAACTTGCTTTTTTGTTCCCTTCTTGTGGACCTGGTATCATATTTGAGCTTACCGAAAATCAGCAGGAGAGCTTGCACCCCACTTTGAGATTGGAAACACATGGTAGTTATAGCATGAGTGATAAAATAAGTTTGGGGTTTTTTTCTAAAAAAACTATACTTCTCAGCAAAATGCAAATTAAAAAAAAACTTATATTTGGGAATTCATCAGATTGTCTGAAGAGTCTTTCACTATTCTCAATACTTGAGGATTTCAAATACCTAGTCACATGAATTGACACTAGTTTAGCAAACTGTGATCTATGGTATATGAAACCCCAACCTACACAAAGACATAAATATCATTTTTGTTACACTAACCTTTATCTTTTTTTCTATCTTGGTGAATATAGATTAGCTTTTTTTTTTATGCTGCATTGTTTCTTATGGAGAAGCACTCAAAAATTCTTTCCATCTCACCCAAGGAATATGCATAGAACAGCTGCTGAAGTGAGTAAATACAGGTAGTCCTCAATTTACGGCCACAATTGAGCCCAAAATGTATGTTGCTAAGCGAGACATTTGTTAAGTGAGTTTTGCCCCCTTTTATGACCTTTCTTGCCACAGTTTTAAATAAATCATTGCAACTGTTAAGTTAGTAACACGGTTGTTAAGTGAGTCTGGGTTCCCCATTGTCTTTGCTTGTCAGAAGGTCGCAAAAGATGATCACATGATCCCAGGACACTACAACCGTCATAAATACAAGTCAGTTGCTAAGCATCTGAATTTTGATCACGTGACTATGGAGATGCTGCAACGATTGTAAGTGTGAAAAATGGTCATAAGTTTCCTTTTTCAGTGATGTTGTAACTTTGAACAGTCACTAAATGAACTGTTGTAAGTTGAGGACTACCTGTATCAACATCCTTATTCTAGAGAATGTGTTATAAGAAAAACAACTTTTGACCAGAATGCTCAAATTATCCTTCATATATCATTTGAGAATAGCAATCCTTACGCATCCAAAATGGCACCATCCACAATCAAAGGCCCACAGGTGGGAGAGACAGAAATGGGAGGGGAGAGGAAACAGGGTGGAATAATAATAATAATAATAAAGACAAAACAGACTAGAAGCCTGAACAGGAACAGACTACTGTACGGTGTAAAAATTGGTTACTGGTCATGCTTCTATATACTGAATTAAGAATGTTCTACTCACCATATAAACCAAGAACTGCCAACTAACTAAATCGTTCTGTATCGTCTTTGCTGTGACTTTTTGGATAACGTGAGGTGCAAAAGTCACCAACAGGAACATTCCCACAAGCATCACTGTTCCACCTTGAAACACATTTAAATAAACATTTTTTTTTCTTTTATTGCATTTAAAAAAATGCACAAAAAATGAACAGATTTTTTAAAAATGATAATACACATCGGTCCAACAGAAAATTGAATTGCTAATTGTATTTCCACCCCCCCCAAAAGTTAAACAAAATGGGATGTTAAATTGAGACAAGCACTCAACTCGGTGTGTGTGGACTTGCAATTCACCAAAGAGATAGAGCAACAGGGCCGTCTGGCCTTTTTGGATGTCCTAGTGCAGCGTGGACCTTATGGCACACTGAACACCAAAGTGTACCGCAAGCCCACGCACACGGATAGAGTGCTACATTTTGATAGTAACCACCCCATACCCTATAAAATCAGTTGTGTCA
>NW_015386465.1:2215254-2219695 GCF_001527695.2 Protobothrops mucrosquamatus
AAAGCTCGGCGTTTTATATTTATTAAACCTTTTTATGGTTTCATAATTCTCCTGGTGGGCTCACTTTTTTAAGTGCTATCAGTCATGAATTTACCTAGGAGACAACCTTTTATTTTTAGTTTATTGTGTAATGAATATATATATATATATATATATATATATATATATATATATATATATATATATATATATATATATAAATAAATATATTAATATATATTAATAACTTTTTATATTTATATTTATTTATATCTTATTTTTATTTTATAGTTATATCTAATCTTGTTATATTTGCTGGTAAACTATGATGAAATCTATGCCAAAGGGGAAATCCACTTAGATCAACATTTTATTTCTATGCAATACATAACTAGAAGACCCTTCCTTCAAGTAATCTTGATTTTAAAAAAATGGGGAAATCATTATTATGTAGCAACTTTTAAAATGTTAATAGAAAGGACCTAAAATGTTAAAAAAAAGTTATTACATGTACAGAAAGATAGCTTGTTTTTATACAGAAGTCTTTCAATTTCTGAGTAAATAAAATATTCAGTATTTCACTGGAGGAGTAGAATTTCAGCTGCTTAAATAATTTCAATCAACTTGTGTCAGATCTTCTTGTAGGAGGAATATTTAAAAAGTGGATAGGAATGAAAATAGGAGCCAGCACGCCAACTCAATCTTTACTTTCTATAATATCTCTCATCCTCCTCCATGGGTAGGAAGACACTACCTGGCACTAAGCAATAGTTTTTTTCTCCACTTTCTCTGCTTACATGTTGATCCAACAGCTGTGGATGGGAAATTATTGTATAATCCAGGGCTGTAGGCTAGACTGGAATGCTGAAACAACTCTGGAAGAAAGCAACCACAAACTATTTCCTTGCTCTTCTCAATATAAATACAGACAACCCTCCTTATTTACAGGTTCCATGTTTGCAAATTCTCTTTTTGTTAACATTTATTTGTAACCCTCAAATCAATACTCGAAAAATATCCCTGGGTTATTCATGGGCATGCAGAGTGGTGAAAATGTTGAGTGTAACAGAATAGCAGAATAACAGAGTTGGAAGGGACCTTGGAGGTCTTTTGATCCAACCCCCTGCTCAAGCAGGAGACCCTATGCAATTTGAGACAAGTGGCTATCCAGTCTCTTCTTAAGAGCACCCACAACTTCTGAAGGCAAGCTGTTGTACTGGTTAATTGTTCTCATTGTTAGGAAATTTCTCCTTAGTTTTAAGTTGCTTCTCTCTTTTATTAGTTTCCATCCAAAGAGAGAGGCAACCTACAACTAAGGAGAAACTAAGGAGTCATCATTCTGCATGTCTGCCTATCTCTGTGATTTCTCTGGTTAAAATGTCCCATCAAAATATGTGCGCGTGTGTGTGCGTGCATTTAAATGTTTAATGTTTATTTTTTTCAGGATTTTATTTGTAAACAATATGTAAACATCAAATAAGGTTTCTTTAAACTGAAACACACATATCTTATTTCCTTTGAGTTTAAAATCCTTTGCTTCCATAATCAATCAATACAGAATATCTGGGTACAAAAGACTGCACAGAATATTAATGAAATTGCTTAAAGGGGGAGAAACATGCAGCGGTGTGGCAGAATTCCATACAGTATTTATGTGCTTACGCAATTCCTCCTAATAATCATTCTCTTTGTCATGATATTGCTAATGTTAATGGAATGCAGAGGTTTTTAACAAGCCTCTCTGGTAGAGACACTCACAGAAATAAATCAGCACAGAATGCTACTTCAAACTATGAGAAGCACATAAGAGGAACTTGATCAGCTGAAAAATAAATTCTCTGTACATCTCATGAATCAACTACATATTCCAGGATTAGTGCAACCATTTACAGAGACTATTCTATAGGCTGCATTATCTGCTTGCTTATTCGCATAGGGACTCAAAAACCAGCTTCCTCTAACAAGTTTCTTTAAAATCAATGAATATATAAATTCTTGCCTATTATTTTAAATGTACGGATTTTAATATATGTCATGGACCTTTTTTATGTAGATGCTCCTGATTTTATAATATTGTATGAAGCGATCATCAATTGTAATACGTTATTGCATTAATTGTCATTTTATTCTATGTCTGTGCAATGCTTAATTACACCTGCATAATAAACAGAACAACTACTGCCAGGACTAGTAACATTTAGTTATGACCAACCTTGTTGAATTTAATGAAAAGTTTCTCCAGGGATCCTGCTTTCCACCCTAGTCAAGCAGACGCTCCCAACATGGTCATAATTAAAACTAGGAAGCAATAAGTTACTGTAGAAGGTGTCTAAAGTAGGGGACCTGGAGCAGAAGGCTCTCCTGGGGATCTCAGTGCAACAAGGAAGTAGGTAGAACTGGACAAAATTTAAATCTAAATTAAATCTATCTTATCAAACACTAAATACTGTAAGTGAAGATGTCACTCCCTCTATGTTTAGCAGTTTGCCACTTCTGTCTGACAAGTTACTATTTGACACCAACTTTTTGGAGAGACTTTGAGGGGCATGTTTACGGTGTTCTTTGGGGTTAGCGTTATCAATCAGAATACCCCTTGTGCTATTTTCATCATGTTCTTCTTAACAACTTTTGTTGAAAAGGAAAAAGACTCAGCTACCAATTGGGAAACACAAAAGGGAGATGATTTTATCTAGCATAATGGAACATTCAAAGGAAGAAGCAGAGGAATTGTACTATCAACGCTTTCTTTGCAAGCATCCTAATATCAGTTATTTTCTTACAGTGAATCTGGAGAATTTGACAGGCAGCCATTATGACTCATACTCATTAGGCATCAACTATCCATGGTGGGTGTAAAATAAACTATTTCTTGGTTTTGCTCAATTCTCGTAGACATGCCTCTGCAGTGCTTTTTTTGTAAAAAAGAAAAAAGAAAAAAGGAAGGTGCCGGAACTCACACACGTCATATAATCTGCCTTGCCTACCCTACAAGGTTCCATCCAAAAAAGGTGCCGGAACTCTGTTCTGGGTGTTCTATGACAAAAAAAGCCCTGTGCCTCTGTATTATTTATTGTGCAAAAAATCTTGAACACATACATTCTTCCCAAGCCACATGAGCCATTCCNCAAGAGCCCATGATAACGGCGCAGTTAGTAGGAAGAGGAATAAAACAATCAGCAGCGTGACTTGCATTATTCAAACGCAGACGGAGCAGTTGGGCCCCACAACACGATCGAAGGGCCGTGTGCAAAAGATTCCATCCTTATAAAGCACATCTCACATTCGTGGCAGTTTGCCCTGATGAAGCCGGGAGGACCCGGCGAACTGAACAAAAGAACTCTGAATTGCAGTGAATTTATTCAAAGAGGAAAATCAAGTCCAGGCAGCCTGAATTTGTATTTGCCTCTTTCCAAATGAAGAGGGCACTAATGTATTATATACTAGACAAGTAAACTAGTGGTCCCTGAGCTGGACAGTTTACTAGCACTAGCAATGCCAACCAAGGATATGGATCACTTGCCTTCAACATAGTTGCTTTCTCTATCACAAGCCACTGTATTTGCCTCTCCCTGAGTTGGGGAGCAAAAATGAAGAACACCCAGAGCCACATTCACACTCACACAAATACACCGGCGTTTGTCACATTCGAGTCCGACCATTGAGGTGGACCAGTTTGAGGGAGTCTTTTAGTTTTCTGATTAATACTCTCTTTACAGAGGGGTCTTCAGACTTGGGCCTTTTACGACTTGTGGACTTCAACTCCCGGAATTCCTCAGCCAGCCTCCATTTTGTTTGTTAGATTTAAGACAGGCGTCTTCAAACTTGGCCCTTTTATGACTTGTGGACTTCAACTCCCAGAATTCCTCAGCCAGGCACGCTGGCTGAGGAATTCTGGGAGTTGAGGTCCACAAGTCATAAAAGGGCCAAGTTTGAAGACCCCTGCTCTACGGCATAAAAGGGAGTTAAAATTGCCAAGGACAAGGGGCTGATTTGCGAGATAAGGAAATAGATGGAAAATGCAACATTTTGCTTGAGTTTGTTTGTTTGTTTCTTTATCACCTTTATTATTTTTACAAATAACTCAAGGCGGTGAGCATACTAATACTCCTTCCTCCTCCTACTTTTCCTACATCAACAACCTTGTGAAAGTGACAGACCCAAGGTCATCTAAGTTGGAACTAGAACATGATCTTTATAATCACCAGATTATCAGATACTTTCTAATTTGGTACCTTAACCACTACACTGAACCTGCACTCTTTTTTGAGTTCAAGGTTGTTCTTATTTTTAGTTCAACCAATATGTAGGATATTTTATTTTATTTTATTTTATTTTTTAATTTTATTTTATTTTTTTAATTTTTTATTTTTTTTATTTTATTTTTTTAATTTTTTTATTTTATTTTATTTATTATTTTATTTTATTTTATTTTATTTTATTTTATTTTATTTTATTTTATTTT
>NW_015386465.1:2220411-2268208 GCF_001527695.2 Protobothrops mucrosquamatus
CGCCAGCCGGCACTGTCTGGCTGACGGCACCCTGAGGAGACCCACCCTGTGGGAGCGTACTGGCCGATGGGAGGTAATCTGTGGCAGAAGGCGGTCTCGAAGGTATCCTGGTCCGCTGCCATGGAGCGCCTTAAAGATGATAGTCAGCACCTTGAAGCGCACCCGGAAGGCCACCGGCAGCCAATGCAGCTCGCGCAGCTCGCGCAGCAGCGGTGTTACGTGGGAGCGACGAGTCCCTCCCAACAGAGCAGGTTTTGTTGAGAAGTTAAGTTTGCCCAGTAGATGTAAATTAAAAAGCTGTAGAAATTGGTAATAAGGTATAGAATCTTACATTTCATAGGTTTATATCAGAGCTACTTCTAGTTAATGGGCATGAGAAGAATAATTTTAGACTCTGTGAAAAACAGATGACAATCTTTTCTACAGTATGTGCCCTCAGTAGTGAGTTGTCTCTCTCTTTCAATTGTTGGGAAAAAAATCAGGTCCAGTTCCAAGCCGGGAATAAAATGGAGGCTGCTTAAGAAAGAAGGTCTGTTTATTGATGAACAGAGCAAGCAACAGCATGCAGTTCTGGGACATTTTGTAATTTGGAAGCTTGCTTTTGTTATTAGATTTGTTTAGCTTGTTTCTCAAAGGCTAGCAATGGGTCTAAAATACTGACTTCCTTGGGTTTTAATCCTGTCAAACAAATGTAATTAATTTTACCCCCTTCTCTTTAATCTGTCTATTACCTCCTTTAAGCTCTCTTTGTGAATCAACAGGCCTTTCTGCTTTTCGCAATAGGCAAGGGTTTCATGAGTGAAACATTGTTTCTGTATTCCTTTTTTTATTCTTATGATTTGGGGGAGCATTGTAAAATGATTGGGGGTTTGTGTGCATTCTTACCTCTCTCTCTCTCTCTCTCTCTCTCTCTCTCTCTCTCTCTCTCTCTCTCTCTCTCTCTCTCTCTCTCTCTCTCTCTCTCTCTTCATGTTCTTGTATTTCTGTGGGAATATGCAATCTTTGAGAGAAAATATTCCTGTGTTTTTCAGAGGCATTGCTCTTGATTAAGCCTAAATGAATATCCTGAGTGTTTAGTTCATTGATCATTGTCTTATTTTGTCCCAATATTTGGATAAGGAACACAACTAAAAGTAAAAGGAAGGAGACAGGGATTGGGGGGAAGATGGATTAGCCTATCCTTTGCTAACTGAAGCAAAGCCTCAGAATATAACCGTTTGCCTAACTTGAGAAGATCAAAAAAAAATTGGACCACAGAGCTGTTAATAAGGATGATAAAAGGAGCAGCAAACCAGACATTGGAGCTACAATGGGTTTTTTTTTATATTCCTCTCTCCCACATTCAAATCTTCAAAGAAGTCAAGTTATATGAGCAAAATTCTTAGAATAAATTCCAGTCCTTCCTTATTCACAGAACTAGGTTAGGCTACAAATGAGAGGAACTAGTAGTCCAAATACAATGATGGCTTGTTGCTATACATCTTCCAAAGAGTAATATAATAGATTAAATTACATCCATGATTATATATTATCTCGGTGAGTGAGATGGTTGGTTAAGAAGTTTGATAGAAGATAGATAGATAGATAGATAGATAGATAGATAGATAGATAGATAGATAGATAGATAGATAGATAGATAGATAGATAGATAGATAGATAGATAAGATAGATGGATGGATGGATGGATGGATGGATGGATGGATGGATGGATGGATGGATGGATGGACGGACGGACAGAGACAGACAGACAGACCACAGACAGACAGACAGACAGACAGACAGACAGACAGATAGATAGATAGATAGATAGATAGATAGATAGATAGATAGATAGATAGATAGATAGATAGATAGATAGATAGATAGATAGGCAGGCAGGCAGGCAGGCAGGCAGGCAGGCAGGCAGGCAGGCAGGCAGGCAGGCAGACAGACAGACAGACAGACAGACAGATAGATAGATAGATAGATAGATAGATAGATAGAATAACCAGTTGTTGTTGTTGTTGTTGTTGTTGTTGTTATTATTATTATTATTATTATTATTATTATTATTATTATTATTATTATTATTATTATTATTAATTGAATTTATATATCGCCGTATCTCCCTTACGGGACTCAGGGTGGTGAACAGGCGATAATAAAAACCACGATAAATATACACAAATTTCTGTTCTAAAATCAAATTAAATAACAGGCCTGCTCTAAAAATACCCCATACAAAACCCCCACTAAAACATAATCAAAATGAAGTTGTTCTTCATTTTACTTCCTATAATTCCCCGAGACATCTCAATGTGAATTTTCTTGAGCAACTTTAAATAGGTTCCTAGAGAATTTTTTTAAAACATTCTTTATTATCAACTTCTTATTGACATATTCTTTCAATCTGACATGGGTCTGTTTTCTTCAGGCTATTAGTGTCAGCATTCATTTGCTTCTTTCTGCAAAGAACAAGTATATGTTTACTGCTTAGAAGTTATTAATAGTCAACTGATCGGAAAATATTTTTCCAACTCCAGGGAGAAAAATAATATTATTTGAATAATATCATTGGAGGTCATATTGTGATATGCATTTTACTTCTATTATGGGAAAATGCGTTTTGATGGCAGGAAGCTCATTTTTTTTAATATAATGTCAAGCATCTTAATATTAGTATTCCTTTCTATCTCTTATGAGAGAACAGAATGTGTTGAACATGGAAATAGAGCAAAGAAGTGGAAATGGTGCTCTCTCTCACCATAGCTGAGTGTTGTGGAGACGCTTGGTCTCATAAGTAGATCTTTGAACAGTTGAGAAAGTTTTCCAGAGTTATTTGGCAGAATTTGACCTGGACAAGGACTTCCCTTTGTGTCTAATTATGTTTATGCTGCAGGAGTGATATTTTAAATATGGTTATTGCCAATAAAATCTTGAATGACATTTTAGAAATGTCTGGGATTTTTTTCCCTCCCTACACTAGGGGAAATAGTTTTAAGATGTTTTTTTTTTCCTGATAGATAATTAGCAATAGCAATAACACTTAACTTACTGAACTGTATACACCGCTCCGTGGTACTTTACAGTAGTCTCTGAGCATTTTACAGAGTCAGCGTATTGCACCCAACAATCTGGACCCCCATTTTACCAACCTCAGAAGGATGGAAGGCTGAGTCAACCTTGAGCCCCATCAGGATCGAACTTCTGACAGTGAGCAGAGTCATCCTGCAATACTGCTTTCTAACCACTGCACCACCGTGGAGAATCTGGAAAATTCTGCTGATATACAGGTTCAGCATACCTGAGTATCCTGCGAGCTGCAACTAGGCAGGATGGCGCTAAAGATGGAGGAATCTACCCATCATCTTTCCAGCTTCGTCTTTGATTTCAATAGAAGGTAAGAGTTTGACCGATCTGTCTAAGCATCTTTCTTGAGGATAGTGGAGCAATTGGGTAACTGAATATCTTTGACATCTTTTGATCTTTCCCAACCTTGTTTGGTTGGGTTTTGAGACTGGAAAAATGAGACCCAAACCAGCATGGTGGCCAGACTGGTGTAGAGATTTCTCACTCTGGTGTCTGATTTCAGAGAGGAAAATGACTTTGCTCTTGTAGTAACTTGGACAAAGTTGCCGTTTCCAGATTTTCCCATGTTGTGAAATTTACTGAGCGGTAAACTCATGCCTACCAATTTGCTAGCCTTCACAACCAACTTGAGGTTGGTCGTGAAGGGCAGCCAGTTTATTTTCCTTAACTATATGATTGAAGAAACAAAACTGCTGTGAACTCCACGTGGCATCAGGAAGGGCATCCCGCCCGTAAACACTCAGCTCCATCCAGTTTACCCTGAATCTATCCCAAATTAAGGAACTATACAGACTCATGAAAAAGGGATGTTTTTATATGATTGGCGAACTGTTGAAAGAAAAATCTTCATCAGGGTCCAGTCCAAGCTGAGAATAAACAAACATGGAGATTGCTATAGAAAGAAGGTTGTAGTTTATTGAAGATTAGAGCCAGACAGAAAGATGGCTCTGGAAAAAAACTGACCACATAGTGGGTTTTTATACCTTCCTGGGCTTTTGTTTGGAGTTTTTCCTGTGACATGAACTTTGACCTGAGTCTGAGTGTGCCTTTCTGGTATTCTGATGGTGGTGGGTTAATCCTATTATGTCCCAAAGGTCATATCCTGCTTCCCTGAGGGGTGTGGCTGATGGCTATGTCCTGTGTTGGCTTTTTTTGGTGTGAGGAATTGTTGATTCTAGAGATCTTTGTCTTTCTAATCCCAGCTTCCTGGCTCCAATCTTTCTGACAAGATTATCACATCTGTATTTCTGCAGACCTGGTTTCTGTCTGGGGCAGAGAGACTGGGGTGGGGTGTGTGTGTTGGTTTCTGCTTTTAAAATCCTTTGGGAAAATATATTCTGCCTTTTTAATATTTCCCAAAACATTTCTTTCTCTGGATTCTTCCCACAGAACAAAAGGTGTAGTGCTCTATGTTGATAAAGGTTCCTAACACAACTGTTTTTAATGACATATTAAGCAAAATATGACCCACATTGCTTTTTTGTATCATATCATTATATAGAAACTTGCATATGACTACATTGTTAATTATGATGTTTCCAGCTCTAAAATGCCAGTGCATGAACACATATTGACGTTGGATCCTTCTCGATTCTCCTAATTTAGAGTTTCCAATCTAGTTGTCTTCTGCTATTCTGGGATGAGAACTCTTAAAATTCTCAAATATAATGGTTAACTATTATTGAATGAATGCATTTCAGGGAAAATTCTATAATTTATTTTAATTTTAGAGATCCCAGACACTAAACAATTTTAACAATGGAGTAAGTTCTTCATATCTGTTCCTATTTCCCCAGATAGTTTCAACAAATACCAGAATTGGTCATAACATAAAAACAGCTGATTGTTATTCTACGTGTAACTTCCAGGTCTGAGCAATAAAATAGTATGTGCCATAAATATGGCATGTTTTTTTTTTTCTTGACTAATGTGCTAATTGCTATTTACCTAAAATGTGTAACTGGAAAATGTGATTAATACTGATTAGCTTTTATTTAATTTCATCAAGCAAAGAGCAATTATACTTAGGCATAAGATTGCTTGAACAAAGACGAGAAAGCAAGCATTTGTGTAAAAACATCTGATGTTTTAGACAGATTTCTCAGAGTGTTGGGTAAAATTCTCTCTCTGTGTGTATGTGTATGTGTGTTGTGTGTGTTGTGTGTGTGTGTGTGTGTGTGTGTGTTCACATCTTTAAAAAATATCAGTTTCCTCTAATTTTGAATACAACACAGCTGAAGACAATCAAGTGCCCTTCAGAAATTGCGGACTACAGCTTCCATCATTCTGTGACCGTGCCATGCAGATATTGAAATCCTAAACATCTGGACAACAAGCTGCTTACCTATGATGTAGGTTTCATAATCTAAAAATAAAATTATTAAGAACGGGATAATAAAGATAGGCCATGCAGGGACCACTTATCAGTATTTAGAGGGAATTGTGGCCCATTTTTTTTAAAAAAGAACAACACACAAATAAAATGAAATAATGGACAAAAGGCCATTAACAATGGCGGCAAAACCACTGGCATCGGTCATTCCAGGATGAACGCTTGACTCCTGTCTAAATATCGGTGCTGGAACGTGTGACTTTGAAATGGATGACTATTATGAGCAAAACCACCTTTCTTTACCCACACTTTAATCCGTGTGTAAAAAAAAAAAATGCATAGTTCACAAGTCACAAAAAGATTGATGGATGCAAATTTTGTTCTGCCAAATGCTTTCTCAGCTGTTTGCTTGTTCTCAAACACTGCCCAACAAATATGATTGATGCTATACGCAACATATGGCATCTTCGTAGAAGCTGTGTTGATTTTTAAAAAAGGAAACGCTTTAATTAAAACAAATTAAGTGTTAAAAGGAGCATTTCTGGCCACTAATATATAACCTCAGGTGAGGGAAATTGTTCTAGAAAAATCACTGCTCATTTGAGAGTCAGAATAAAGCTTATGTTGCAGGTTACACACTGGTGCACAGCAATCCGCATTCAAACTGGGCTAGCCTTCCAATCAATCAGTAGTCAAAATGTTCGCCTCTTTCATAGGTCCATTAGCAGATATATCTATTCATTTCAGCCATGCCTTCTCTATTTGATGGCTACCATTAATATTATGGGGGGGAGATGTAAGTTGCCAAATTATAAAAACATTTTAAATACCCTTAGCGGAGTTGGATTTATGATCCCTACGTAGATGTAGCCATATTATATTTTTAGAAGCAGCGCAATGGGGAGTAGTCACTAATGTCTTCAAGGATGCTTCTTTCCCGAGATATCAAACTCCCTTTTGCAATCATTGAGATGTAAAAGACCGAAATAAATGGCCGTGGTACCCCTTGTTTGAGCAGCCTAATGGTGAAGATTCTAGCCTCCCATTTAGAAAGTTTTCAATCCTTGGGAGCAGCAGATATTTCTCTCCTAGGGCAAAAAGATTTTTTTTTCTGTGAGTCCCCCATAGGCATTGGGAAGGGCATCCGGCCAGTAAATGCTCAGTTCTATCCAGTCACCCTGACTCTACTCCGAATTAAGGGATTACAGGGTCATAAAAAGGGAGGTTTTTTTATCCCTTGTTTCCCAAAATATTGCTAGAGAGTTAGGAAAGACATCTTTAGTACTAATGTTATGTTATCCATATTATGAGACCAAGAGGAATCCAGAAAACATGGATTTTATCCAGCTCAGCCCAAGAATGAGATAATTTTCCTTTCTCACTAGGAGCTGAGACTATGGCAGAGCATGCTAATCATGAAACTCTGTCTGAAAGGGAGATAAAACAACTGGGTCTTCTGCCTACAACTACCTTGGTCATGCTCTGAATTCCTTTTGGAAACATGATGAGGAATTTGAATCGGATGGCAACCATACCGTATTTACTGCATGCTCTTTTTTTTTTATGTGCATTTGTGCTAAACAAGTTTGTACTACAAGAAATGCCACCGAATCCAACGTGGATTCTTTCCGTGAAATGTGTAACTTTTGGGACCAGGGAAACATAATCCTGGCCTTTCCAGAGTACTCCATGGTGGGGTGGACCAAATCATGAAACATGCCATTGTTGCAATAATGAAGAATGAACTGCTAGGTTTTTTTTTTTATGCTCTTTGAATTGGCTTTTTCTTCTTCCTAATATTTCATTAGTGCACGGAGGAGCGAATTTTGCTTGGTTTTTTAAATACATGGTGCATTGTGCTTTCAGCCTGGATTCAGCCCATGCTCAGATGAAAATTGCTACGCTCAAACAATGGTGAAAATTAGGACTGCCATGAACAAAGAGGTCAGCTAACAATGGTTGGTAATGTTAAGCATAAAAAAAAAATGGGCACGGATAAATCTTCCTTATGATTTCTCTTTAGCACCAGAACTGAAGATTGCCTCCATTTTTACGTTCAGAAGCAAGCAAGTCAAAGATGTATTTACACCAGCTTAATGGCACATAAGGCAGAACCTTTTGGCTTACCCACACATTTTTAGCCAGCTAATAGTCTATTGTCAAAGGGTCTTTTATGTTCAGTACATGCCATTAGGCTTGTAGAAAGAGCACAATGAACCTGGTCCATTAAGCCTGGAAAGAAGGTTCTGGGAGTGATAGAGTAGTGCTACCATATTTTTGTCTGGATATGTGCACTGCTTGATGTTAAAGATTCATTACAGCTAATATCATCCTAGCTCACTGAGCAGAAATCTCTTGGTTGTGCTGTGGAAACGTGTGCAAACTGCACACAGGCTCTGTGGGCAGATCCTTACTAGGCTGGGGAATATCTTGCTCTCTGACCCAATTCTTACTTTTGCCATTTGAAGAGGATTAAACAGAGGCTCATACTGATTGTTGATGACAAAACGAAGATCATTTTGCCTACTATACTACTTGGTTTGTTTGTTTGTTTGTTTGTTTGTTTTCTTGGCTCCTGTGCTCTGAATGGACCAATCTTCTTGTTTCGATGTTTGCAATGGTGTTATTAAAGAAACGAATATGCCGCCACCACATTTCTGGGCAGAATTGAGGAAAGAAGATGGAATGATTGCTGACACTTGATGTTATCAAGAAGATAAAATAGAATAGAGTAGAGAGTAGAGAATAGAGCTGGAAGGGACCTTGGGGGTCTTCTAGTCCAGCCCCCTGCTCAAGCAGGAGGACCTACACCATCTCAGACAGGTGATTGTCTAGTCTCTTCTTAAAGATCTCCAGTGATGGGGCACCCACGATTTCTGGGGATAGAATGTTCCACTGGTTAATTGTTCTAACTGTCAGGAAGTTTCTCCTCAGTTCTAGGTTGCTTCTGTCTTTGGTTAGTTTCTATCCATTGCTTCTTGTCCTGCCTTCAGGAGCTTTGGAAAATAGGTTGAAACCCCTCTATGTGGCAGCCCCTGAGATATTGGAACACTGCTATCATGTCTCCCCTCGTCCTTCTCTTCATTAAACTAGACATACCCAATTCCAGCAACCATTCCTTATATGTTTTAGCCTCCAGTCTCCCGATCATCTTTGTTGTTCATCTCTGCACTCTTTCTAGAGTCTCGACATCTTTTTTACATCGTGGTGACCAAAACTGGATGCCGTATTCCAAGTGTGGCCTTACCAAGGCATTGTAAAGTGGTATTAACACTTCATGTGATCTTGATTCTATTCAGATGGATAAGCTTGGAACGGGATAAGCTTTGTGGATAAGCTTTGAATGGGACCAGTAAACATTTTAGCCTTGTGTTTGAAATTTTGAAGATTCAATCCATTGGTATGTGCATTTCAGAAACTGGATGACTCTCTTGGAAACTTTTTAATTAACCTTATTTTGTGAACAGGTTCCAAGGGAACAAGACTCAATGACTTGAGCCTGTTATGTAATTTTTCTCTCTGTGTGCCGTGTCTCCCCGTAGTATTTTAAGAAGTAGTCCATGACATGTCATTGAGTGATGTGTGCTACAGAAAATGCATAATTTAGTTGGCAACCTTTTCTTCTACCTTGTCCCTGAAGCGGTTTCATGAAGGGAAACTCAGTCTCTGACTTCCTTTGTGGTGGTTTTTTTTTTTTTCCCAGAGAAATGTGAAAAGACACCTTGTTCCGCACTGCACTGTAAATGTTCTCATTGCCAATTATTTATAGGAAAATTTAGAATGCTACTGTGAGCAAGGAGTTGCTTGTTAAGTGCCGAGAATTATACTTAAAAGATAGCATGCATGGGCCTACAGAGGAAGAAAACAAAGCATTTGGATTCTTTGAAATAATATTACATACCGTTACAAGGCTTTATTTATTTTTTTCATGGAGTGTAGATTTCTTTGAAATAACATGGCCTAAGAAAGACTGAGCGCCAAAGAATTGAGGCCTTTGAACTTTGGTGCTGGAGAAGACTCCTGCGAGTCCCCTTGACTGCAAGGCGATCAAACCGGTCAGTCCTAGAGGAGATCAACCCTGACTGCTCTTTAGAAGGCCAGAGAAACTCAAGTACTTTGGCCACCTAATGAGAAGGAAGGACTCACTGGAGAAGAGCTTAATGCTGGGAAAGTTTGAGGGCAATAGAAGAAGGGGACAACAGAGAATGAGGTGGCTGGATGGAGTCCCTGAAGCAGCAGGCGTGAGCTTAAATGGACTCCAGAAGATGGTAGAGGACAGGAAGGCCTGGAGGAACGTTGTCCATGGGGTCGCTATGGGTCGGACACGACTTCGCAACTAACAACAACAACAACTGAAAAGGAGAGATCTGCTAGAGGACTAGGACTAACAAATAAGATAGGCAAATAAGAAAAAAAGTTTGTATTGTACTTCTTTTTTTCTTTTTTCTTCTCTCAAAGAAGTCTTAACATCTGGAAAGATACCTGCTGTTCCATCCTACTTATAACATGTAACAAGCCTATAGGGAGAAAAGACTCTTAAGAAACTGCATGGCTGAGATGTAAGATTTGAGTACTTGAACTGGAAACACAGAAAAAGAATAGAAGGACTAGGAGTGTTATGACTGCAGTCTTCCAGTACTTGAAGGGTTGTCGCAGAGAAGAATGGGTTGACCTGTTCTCCAAAACACCTGAGGGCAGGACAAGAAATAAGGGATGGAAGCTTATCAAAAAAAGATTCAACCTAGAACTAAGGACAAATTTCCTGGCCATCAGAACAATTAATCAATGGAAAGAATTGCCTTCAGAAGTTGTGGGTGCTCTATTCCTGGAGATTTTCAAGAAGAGATTGGATAGTCATTTGTCTGGAATAGTATTGGAGGTTGGACTAGAAGACCTCAAGAAGACCCTTCCAATCCTATTATTCTACTTTCTATGTTAAAAAGAGAGAATGAACATATGAATCCTCAGTATTTGCCTAAGACAAGATTCTGTGCCTTTAAATGGCAGCCACACCAGGTTTTGGAAGGTTGAATGTTGCAATTGGCTTTTGAGTTGTAAACCAGGGGCCTGAAACTAAGATATTTTCTCAGTTACACTTGAAATTTCCCTGCATGCAAAGGCAATGATCCTATCACTGAGCAAATGGCTTCACATAACGAATAATAATCATAATAATTGTGCGATTTCTGAATACAAACGGAAAAAGGCTTGGCTCATAACACACCAGATTTAACTGTGGTTGAAAAGAAGAAAGTGTGAATAATTGATGTGGCAATACCAGAAGGCAGTAGAATAGAAGACAAAGAATTGGAGAAGATCACAAAGTATCAAGATTTGAAAATCAAAATGGAAAGATCATGGCACAAACTGGTGATTGTTGTCTGAATTATTATCCGCACACTCCATTGTCACATCTTAATCCCACCTTTGCATTTATTTCAAAAGTGCTGAGGTAGTTTCATGTTGGAATTGCATTCTGGTACATAGCTTGCATTTAATTCTCATTAATTACCTCCTTCCTTTTGTCTCTCCCCATAGTTAGCTCATATATAGCTAACATCTAATTAATAGCCAGGAAAGGATGGGTTTCATAATTTCCTGGTTATGACATTGTTTCTTTTATTTAATGGTTCTATATGGCAGCACAAAAAGAACATGATTCTGGGTGGCAATTTATACATTCCTTTATTTTTTTTAAAAAAGGCAGTTAATTAATAATTAAATGAGGTTGACGAGCTAGAGAAGGTTGTTCCTATCTCTGCTTGTTATGCATCCTTACAGTCAAAGGACTAATTTTTTCTACCAGATGGATTGTTTCTAATGGATTTAGTGAGGAGAAAAAACTATCAATCCTTGATGTTCTGATAATTATTTGTAGGGAAATCAAATATTATGCAAGTAATAGAATAACAGAGTTGGAAGGGACCTTGGAGGTCTTCTAGTCCAAATCCTATATCATGTCAGACAAATGATTGTGCAATCTTTTCTTTAAAACCTCCAGTGTTGGAGCACCCACAACTTCTGGAGGCAAGTTGTTCCACTGATTAATTGTTCTAACTGTCAG
The DNA here is from genome assembly GCF_001527695.2 of Protobothrops mucrosquamatus. NCBI lineage: Eukaryota > Metazoa > Chordata > Lepidosauria > Squamata > Viperidae > Protobothrops > Protobothrops mucrosquamatus. The sequence goes on from NW_015386465.1 coordinate 2,231,877, forward strand.
GAAATTTCTCCTTAATTCTAGGTTTCTTCTCTCCTTGATTAGTTTCCATCTATTGCTTCTTGTCCTGCCTTCAGATGCTCTGGAGAATAGGTTGACCTCCTCTTCTTCAAATACTAGAACACTGCTATCACGTCACCCCCAAGTCCTTCTTTTCATTAGACTAGACCAGGGGTAGGCAACCTTGGCTCTTTTATGACTGGTGGACTCCAACTCCCAGAATTCCTGAGCCAGCATGGCTCAGCTTGGAAACCTCTCCCTTTCCCCTCAGCATGGCTGGCTCAGGAATTCTGGGAGTTGAAGTCCACGAGTCATAAAAGAGCCAAGGTTGCCTACCCGTAGACTAGACATACCCAGTTCCTGCAACTGTTCTTCATATCTTTTCAGTCTCCTAAGGGTTCAGTCCCCCAGGTTTCAGTCTCCTAAGTGTTGAATGACTAACTAACTAATGTTTGTTTATTTACTTATTTATTAAATAAGTTATATGAAGTTTGCAAGATATTTAGCATTAGTCCCAATTCAAGCTTGTAGTTAAAAAGCCAGTTTTATGCCTCATTCCTTTTCTTCTTTGTCAGACTGCTTGTTTATACATGACTGCCTGCTATCATCTTGAATCAACAATTTGCAATGGTACTTTATGTATATCACTCTAAAAATATTCTCTTTTCATGTTTTGTTTCCCTCGAGTGAAAAGGGGTGAAAAATGTAACATCCTGCAATACTTTCATTCTTAGCATTCTAAGTGTTCAAATCTCCTGTCTGAATTCTTAAATGTGGGGATGTTTCATCTTGTTCTCCCTTTTATTCCTGAGATGTAATTTTGGCTTTTTTGTGCTGTCACAAATATACAATGAAGTAAAATATAAATGCAGACGCAAGTTGCAGTGATACGAAAATAACATACACAACATACACGTGGTGACGTCATCACAGAGCACATGCAGTGTTAGATCGCGCAGGCAGTAAGACACGAGTCGAGTGACAGTCAGCTCTCGGTTTATTGGCAAGGCATAAAGTAAATCCGGACTGGCATCTGGGCCAGGGGAGCCCTCTTTTATGGGATTCCCCTGGCTTGTAATCACACAATTCCATTGGCTGGTAAGACCCCGTTGCTAGTTAGCCAACCAGCAACGGGCATGAAACTGTATGCAGATGGAGAAGGGCAATCACCCTTAATGGGTGATCAATGGAGAAGGGCAATCACCCTTAATGGGTGATCAGGATGCGCATAGGGGATTAAGGGGGGGGGATACAAAAGAACACAACACCCCTCCCCTCAAAGTTCTTGCTATCATCCTTGATGAATAGTGGTTACATAGTCCTTCAGATATGTGGGAGGCCGATGCCCTCGCGTTGATCGGCGGGGAACTGTGTGACTCGGTTCAGCTCTTGCTTCGGTACTCTTCCCTCTGCGTGGTTGTCCTTGGGCCGCTGCAATGGGTCTTGCTTCTCGAGGTGGTTGACTGACGGGTGGAACCAATGGCCAATACTCGTCCCCGCCCGTGTTGTTGGCCACGCTTTCTTGGCGTAACCCAGCGACCCCGATTCGGCCCCTCAGTTGATCAAGGTGGCGCCGCCAAACCCGGTTGTCCTCCACGCGAACTTCGTAGGATCTGGGCCCGGCGATAGAGATGATGGTCGCTTTCACCCACTTCGGCTCCCCCGCGTGATTAAGGGCATACACTAAATCCCCCTCCATGCACAACATACACAACATACACGTGGTGACGTCATCACAGAGCACATGCACAGCCATGCTCTTGCATCCTGATAGCTGATGCCAGTTGAGAAGTCTCCCATCATGCAGTTCTCTCATCCCATCCAGACACCTCTGAAGAGATCCTTCTCAAGAAACAATGACCAGGTAGAATTCAGGGGTCTTCAAACTTGGCCCTTTTATGACTTGTGGACTTCAATTCCCAGAATTCCTCAGCCAGCCTCCATTTTGTTTGTTAGATTTAAGACAGGGGTCTTCAAACTTGGCCCTTTTATGACTTGTGGACTTCAACTCCCAGAATTTTTCAGTCAGGCACGCTGGCTGAGGAATTCTGGGAGTTGAAGTCCACAAGTCATAAAAGGGCCAAGTTTGAAGACCCCTGAGCTAGATAATTCATGTCGATACAGAACCAAGTTGTTTCAAGGCTAATGCATCTACATGCGGAATCATCTAGAAACCAAAGAACAAGAATGCAACGTAATGAAGAGGTTCTAAAATTCAACAAACAGAGCAGAAAGAAAGATAAGGAGAAGAGAACTCCTGGATTACAGGATCCTTCAGATTCTGTCACAGAGTTTTGTATACTTTTCTCCAAGAAAAGTCTGTTCCTCAGACTGATCTATCATAGCTTCTCTGACAGAAATAACTACAAAAGGAGGTGCTTGCAGAAATTCAAGGGAATATTTAAGAAGATTTTACCTTTGAAAGATTCCTCCCCCCCCCACGATCCCTTGCAGACACAACATCAACATTTGCCTGATCAGACTAGATGTTAGCACAGAAAATGTCATCATGTAGACCAGGGGTCCCCAACCTCCAGTCCATGGACTGGTACTAGGTGGCGGCATGCCAGCAACTGGTCCGCACAAACAAGCAAAGCCCCATTCACGAGATGCAGGCAGCACACAAAACCACACCACCTCCGGTCCGCGGAAAAACCTCTCTCCATGTAACCAGTTCCTGGTGCTCAAAAGGTTGGGGACCTCTGATGTAGACTATTGCACAGTGGCAGGAATCTCTTAATCCCCAGATCTTCCTCCTAGAAGATCGGCATACAACATACGCTATATGTCTCCCTCACTGTAATTCTGGATAGTTTGGTTTTAAGTTATCTTCAAGAAATAATACAGTAATGGATGTACAGGTAGAAGAAAATTGTGAATAGTTTTTTTTTAACAGAACAGAATAATAGAGTTGGGAGGGACCTTGGGGGTCTTCTAGTCCAACCCCCTGCTCAAGCAGGAGACCCTAGACCATTTTAGACAAGTGGCCGTCTAGTCTCTTCTTAAAAGCTTCCAATGCTGGAGAAACCACAACTTTGGAAGACAAGCCGTTCCACTGGTTAATATATACTGTCAGAAGTGCAAACTTTATTTAATTTGGAAAGATCTACCTGAAGTATGCTAAAATGCCAAGATTTGATTCATTTTTGTTTACTGTATACCATTGCATTCCAACAGGATTCTGACAGGGTGGTTTCAAAGAGTGGATCTGGATTTCCCCATCTTACAGGATCATACCTCCTGCACACGTTTTTTATATAAAATGAAGAAATCATAGAGAGATTAGTTGTTGTATGTTAGTAAAACAAAATACATAAACATATCTTCTCATTTATATGCAATGTAAACCTAGTTATCTTAAGCAGTCAGGGAGTTGCATCAGCTATTAATTGTGCAAATCATCTATAATAGCCATGATGATATGATAAAGAAGGAAGGAAGGAAGGAAGGGAGGGAGGGAGGGAGGGAGGGAAGGAGGGAAGGAGGGAAGGAGGGAAGGAGGGAAGGAGGGAGTGAGAAAGGAAGGAAGGAAAGGAGGGAGGGAGGGAGNAGGGAGGGAGGGAGGGAGGGAGGGAGGGAGGGAGGGAGGGAGGGAAGGAAGGAAGGAAGGAAGGAAGGGAGGGAGGAAGGAAGGAAGGGAGTGAAGAAGGGAAGGAGGGAGGAAGGAAGGAAAGGAGAGAGGGAGAGAGAGAAGGAGGGAGGGAGGGAAGGAAGAGAGGGAGGGTGCGAGAAAGAAAGGAAGGGAGCGAGGGAAGGAGGGAGGGAGGGAGGAAAGGAGGGAGAGAGGAAAGGAGGGAGGAAGGAAGGAAGGATTGAGGGAAGGAGGGAGGGGAGGGAAGAAGTAAGGAAAGAAAGAAGGAAAGAAGGAAAGAAAGAAGGAAAGAAGGAAAGAAAGAAAGAAAGAAAGAAAGAAGGAAAGAAAGAAAGAAAGAAAGAAAGAAAGAAAGAAAGAAAGAAAGAAAGAAAGAAAGAAAGAAAGAAAGAAAGAAAGAATTCTCTTCTGATTCTTGCCTGGGCATATTGTTTCTTCCCAATTCTATACCTAAGTTAAGATTAGACGCATTAATTTTGGCTTTCCATCCTTTCAGCAGGCAGCTACTTTGAATAGAAGCAAAGATACAATTAATTTCCAAGAGCCTTTTAAAGGATATAACCAGTTGCATTAATATATCATGAGTTAATCCTGATTAATGGTACGAGAGAGAATCTGATTGCAACTAATTAGGCAAAACTGATATTCTGAGCAGCAGTATAGTATCACTTTCTCCCAGCAAAGTACTTGCCCTGAGACAGATAAAGGGGAGGAAAACATGACATTAAAAAGGGCACCGCTTGCAATCTGTTCAGTCAGGGCCTCTCTTTCAGCTCTGCAACAAAGAGTGTGTGCTGAAATTACTCCTGAAGTTAAATTTTCCATAGAGTTTCCAACTGAACGACATCCAGAACAGATAATTATAAAACAGCAGCAATTAAAAATCCTCTGCAGTCACATGACCTTGGATAGAGCAGGGTCAGGATCAGAAACTTGATAACCTTCCACGTTTGGGCACTACAACGGTCAGAACAGTTCCAAGAATGGGTCAGAATGGGTTATTGTTGATCACCTGTTTACAAGAATCTCTCCAGAGTATCTCTCCTTGGGGAAACCAGATATAGACCTAAGTGTCAGGTACAAGTAACCAAGAACAGAAGTTTAGTTTAAAGTACTTCAGGTTTATTATATGCTACTCAGAGAAGAGCAACTAAGATGATCCAAGGCCTGGAGACTAAAACATAAGATGAACAGCTGCAGGACTTGGGTTTGGCTAGTCTAAAGAAAAGAAGAAATAGGGGAGACATGATAGCAGTGTTCCAGTATTAGAGGGGCTGCCACAAAGAGGAGGGGGGTCCAATTATTCTCCAAAGCACCAGAGGGCAGGACAAGAAACAATGGTTGGAAACTGACCAAAGAGAGAAGCAACCTGGAATCAAGGAGAAACTTCCTAACAGTGGAGACAATTAACCAGTGGAACAGCTTGTCTTCAGAAATCGTGGGCGCTCCATCACTGGAGGTTTTTAAGAAGAGACTAGACAGTCACTTATCTGAAATGGCATAGGTTCTCCTGCTTGAGCAGGGGGCTGGAATAGACCTCCAAGGTCCCTTCCAGCTCTATTCTATTCTCTGAAATACTCATACACAAGAATCTGATCTACTAAAGGTCAAGATAAATTGGTGTTACATAAGAGTCAATGGAATTCAAGATGGGGGGCTGGACTTAGATCTCTTTTGGGAGCAGAGCAACTTCAGACTGATGTGGGTTTTTTTTTTTTACCCAGCCCTTGGGCTCAGCCTGGTCATCTCCTACACTAAGGGCTTGATCTCAAACATTTTTTTCTACCAGATGATCTCTAAGCTGAAATGTCTTTTAACACACTGTCAAACTGGCCACCACCTTAACTTCTAAACAGAAATGATCCTTGACTCCATTTGTTGAGAAAGTTTTATTAGAGGTCAAGCATATTGCAGTATTGCATAGCCAAAACTGACAATTGTCCACCCAAATCCCTAAGTTCTACTCATCCCCCTAAATGTCCCTTGCTACCCACTCCACTGTAACCAATCATGTCCATGCAAGATGTTTTCATAATGGTCAGTCCCGGTGCAGCTTGGTATGCGGCCACTTCCTTCTTCCAGCTGGGTGACCTTGAGGCAGCATCTCGAGGCGGTACAGCCACTACTTTCAATTCCCCAAGCATGCCCTTCCTTATTCCCCCACCACAGTTCATGGCAGTCTGTCACTACATAACAGCAAAGCACAGCAAGCACAAGGTGACTGCTGACACATCCACCCACACCACTCATCAGGGATTCCTCTCCTTCAACCATGGTTTCATCACACAACAACTCCCTTAATCTTTACCGCTGATAATACTGGCTGGGTCAGATGAAAGCCATAACTGAAAACATTTGAAGGACGCCTTCTGATGCCCAACGCTCACCTGAGATTTCAGGAATGAAGGAAGAGAAGCCCAAGAGAAAGTGGGAACACTTAAAGTGATATGCTATATGCTATGCTATATGCTACCCAGAGAAGAGCAACTAAGATGATCCAAGGCCTGGAGACTAAAACATATGAAGAACGACTACAGGACTTGGATCTGGCTAGTCTAAAGAAAAGAAGAAACGGGGGTGACATTATAGCAGTATTCCAGTATTTGAAGGGATTCCACAAAGAAGAGAGGGTCAAACTATTTTCCAAAGCACCAGAGGGCAGGACAAGAAACAATGGATGGAAACTGATCAAAGAGAGAAGCAACCTGGAACTAAGGAGAAAATTCCTAATAGTGAGGACAATTAACCAGTGGAATAGCTTGCCTTCAGAAATCGTGGACGCTCCATCACTGGAGGTTTTTAAGAGGAGACTAGGCAGTCACTTGTCTGAAATGGTATAGGTTCTCCTGCTCGAGCAGGGGGCTGGACTAGAAGACCTCCAAGGTCCCTTCCAGCTCTATTCTATTCTATTCTATTCTATTCTATTCTATTCTGTTCTGTTCTGTTCTGCTCTGCTCTGCTCTGCTCTGCTCTGCTCTGCTCTGCTCTGCTCTGCTCTGCTCTGCTCTGCTCTATTCTGTTCTATTCTATTCATTAGATGATCTGTGTTGAGCTACAGTTAGAGATGTGAAGTGTTTGAAATTTGCCTTGGAGATAAAGTGTTATGTCAAATCAGCTGCATTTGGCTTGTTCCTCCAAGCTGAAGAATCAGCTAAAAAAAAAAAAATCTTCTCATTTCATCTTTGCCTTTCAAGAGGCGGAGAAGCAAAGCAAATGCACGACAGGAGAATTAGAGCACCACTTCTTACTTCCTTTCGTTCCCCATATTCAAGGTGCAAAAAAAAAAATCAAAAAAAAACCAAACCAGGAGATCACAGTAAACCAAGTTTTCCCAATTTTAAGATGAGGCTGAGAAGCTTTTTCGGGGATTAAAAGGCTGCTTTCTATTTGATACAGGGATTGGCAAGAAGACAAAATTTGCTTTCTGTCTCGCTTGGAACTTCTGCAGATGAAGCAGGAATGTATACCTTATATCAGTGGTGGCGAACCTATGGCACATGTGCCAGAGGTGGCACTCAGAGCCCTCTCTGTGGGCACCCGCGCTGTCACCCCAGCCCAGCCTCCCCCCGTAGGCTCCTCCTCACCAGCAGCCCCCCTGGGGGAGAGTCACCCCCTGTGCGCAGCCCATGCAGAGCAGCGCAGCCAAGGAGATAGCAGGCAGGCAGGCAGCAGGGACAAGACTTCGCCCTTGCACCCATTACGCGCAGATGATACTGCTGGGCACGGGCAGAGGGCGTGGCTACCATGGCGCTACAGGGCCGCCTGGGCAATCTGCGGCGGGCCATGGAGGTGATGGGTGGCCCTGTGGGCAGGTGGGGTGGGGCGGGGGCAGAGCAGGGGGCAGGCAGGGGAGGGGGGAAGGGGCACAGCAGGGGCAGGGGGCGGGGCGGTTTTTGGGCATTCGGTGTCTAAAAGGTTCGCCATCACTGCCTTATACTATATTCCCTTAAAAAGCATGGCAGCTACTGTACTTATAAATACAGGCCAGGACAAGCGAGGCACTTGTCTACATTGTCCAGTCTGGTGTGACGTTTCTGCTCACACATAGCAAGAAAAACAAACAAACTCTTCTTTACAAATGTCAATAGATCAGAGCTATTTTTGGACAGGGTTTGCTGGGGTAACTGCAAGAGTAAGGAACTGTCCAGTTATGGAATGTTGGGTTTGCCCCATCCTTATTCTACAAGTGAAGGAAATTTCTTGTACCATAGAATGTAAGTGTGCCATCACTATATTCAGCATGGCACCGACTGAAGAAAAAGTCTGCCTTGATTTTAGCTTGACACCTTCAAACTACACAGACACCACGACGGCTTTCCTCTTGACACCGACAGAGAAATTATTTGCGGTTGCTTTGTTCTGTGATGTTTTTTTTTCCCAACTACTCTGAAAAGCCCAGAGTGCAAGGCTGCTTTTATCAGCCTGACCCGCCATCTTCACCCACCCTTTAGATGTCACTGGTTGACTTCCTCATTGTAGAACCTAGAACCTAGAATCAAAGGGCTGAAAGGCAGCTTGGAGGTTTTCTAGTTCAACACCCTGCTCAAGACAGGAGACCTTATGCTATCCCCGTCAAAGGGTTGTCCACTCTATTTTTGAAAACCACCAGGGATGGACATCAAATAGGTCTTTGGGTATGTGAGCGAGTGAGTGAGAGACAGACAGACAGCTTTGTTTTCTTAAGATCAGACATGGTTGGTTAGATGCTGCCATCTTCCATGGCAGACATGTCAAACACAAGGCCCGGGGCCCAGATGCGGCCCACGAAGTGGTTTCATGTGGCCTGCGAAGCCATCCTGGAAACAGTGAGGAAACGGCCCCCACTGCCTTGGCCCTGGCCCAGGCTGGCCGGCTGGGAGCCAATGTACAATTTTGTGGTGGCCATCTATGCTGAAACGCATTCAGTCTCCCTCTGACTTTGCCCTGGTACCCATCATGAACAACCTGGCTAAGAAGAGCAAGCACAGCAGCAGCAGCCTTGAGGAGGAGGTAAGTGCAGCTGGGCGTCCCCTTGGGGAAGTGGGGCTGGGCTTGGTGCCACGGGTGCTCAAGGGCCAGGTTGGGCATTTGACCTCTGCTGTCCAGGGGTCCGGGCAGCCCGTACCACCATCCAGTCCCCCCCCACATGGCCTGAGAGGAACAGTGAGGCTCCTCCAGTGGACCATGCCTTGGCACTTGCCCTGGTCCCACCCCCTTCTGCCAGAGACCCTCAGATCTGTCCCACTCCTGCCCAGGCCCCCACAGGCACCCTTGACGCGAATGATGTAGAGCTGGCCACACCCAACCAGTAGGCCACATCCACTCCCTCCACGCCCACCCAGTAGGCTGCACCCACCCTGGCCGCACACATCCAGCCCCCCAAGGGCAACTGCAATGCTGATGCGGCCCTCAATGAAATTGAGTTTGACACCCCTGTTCCATGGCATGGTTTAGAATCCAGAAATCAATTACTTTGGAAACTTGGAAAGGGTGTCCTCTCCTCCTCCTCCTCCTCCTCCTCCTCCTCCTTGAAGAGCAGTTCTTTAACCTATATGGAAGTAAAGTATTAGAACTGATAACGATAGCAGATGGTTTCTATTTAATCAACCAAGATAATATGGAAATATTTTAAAGTCTGCAAGAAGAGATAACAAAGTATCAAACAGAAATATAGCTTTTCATTATTATTTTTTAAAAAGAAATCTAATTAATGTGTTTAATTTTTCTTTGATTGAACTACCTTGTTATCAAATTATTAGTAGGAACAACTGGGTGGGCTATTAAAAATATTTTTAATGCCTAGATAAAACGTGTGGCCTGTATATCTGTGAAGACAAATTTAAATAAGTCTTTTTGGGAAAAAAAGAAAACCCTTAAAAAAAAACCCTTTCTTTTTAAGGGGCTCTGCCGCCATCTTGTGTTCAGTTATGTCAGAAATAACTACACGCGCAACACCTTTTTGAAACACACGTAGATGAGAGACAGCTTGTTGAGAAGGAATGGCATTTTTGATTATAGATTTTATTATCTGAAGGTCATCAGTAGAGCAATTTCATTTGGCTAACAAGGTTCATTTTTTTTTGTGAGCACCTCAGCATTCTAAAATGTCCTCCTAAGAGGGGTAAAAAGTTATTTCTTTTGAAGAAATTGAGAGAAAGACTTTGTCTATTATAAGCTAGGAAACAAGGATTCCTTCCTTCCTTCCTTCCTTCCTTCCTTCCTTCCTTCCTTCCTTCCTTCGTGTCATAGAATACATGTGGGTATGTGGGTATATGCAATTATTTTGGTCATATTTATGAGTGTATATTGGAGGTGATGACCCTTTGAGAGCTGTATGCAATGAAATTTCATTTTAATGTATGCCAATTAGTGTTCATTTAAAGTGACAATAAAGTTCTATTCTATTCTATTCTATTCTATTCTATTCTATTCTATTCTATTCTATTCTATTCTATTCTATTTTATTCTATTCTATTCTATTCTATTCCATTCCATATTTTCTATTCTATTCTATTCTATTCTATTCTATTCTATTCTATTCCATTCCACTCCATTCTATCCTATTTCCTTCCTTCCTTCCTTCCTTCCTTCCTTCCTTCCTTCCTTCCTTCCTTCCTTCCTTCCTTCCTTCCTTCCTTCCTTCCTTCCTTCCTTCCTTCCTTCCTTCCGAAAAGTGACTGATTGACCCAATTCACCAGGGAATAAGGGTGGATTTAAAAGTGGCTCTCTTTAGTTCTACTTCACCATTCTACTGACTCCTTAATTAAAACATGTTCTATGTATTTCTGCTTTGCTCTAATCTGTTTGCAAAATATCCTGCTTAGCCTGCTGGAAAAGAAGAGAGGGCAATGCTTATAAAACGTCAGGTCTAACCAACAGGATCAAACAAAAGAGCTGAATATACTTAAGCCACTTACACATTAGTGATCAGCAAGAAAGCTGCTTGCAAGTGTCAGCTCTGTTCTGTAGTATCAGTTGAGCAAGGCTGATCACTAGCCTCTAAGAACTGCTTTGGTTGTGTTTCTTATGTTGCAGAAAGAGTGGAACCAGAAGCTTCCAATCACACACACAAAAGTTTTTATTTTGTTTTTGGAACTGGGTAAGTTGCTACTGAAGTCTTGGATTCTCTGTTCCTTTTAGATGTATCAGGATACAGCTGTACGCAAAGTTCAGACACCTTGGTCAAATTCCCCATCTCAGCTCTATCTTTCTGCAAATTTGAATGCATAAGTTAGGACAGGGGTCTTCAAACTTGGCCCTTTTATGACTTGTGGACTTCAACTCCCAGAATTCCTTAGCCAGCGTGCCTGGCTGAGGAATTCTGGGAGTTGAAGTCCTCAAGTCATAAAAGGGCCAAGTTTGAGGACCCCTGAGTTAGGATGTTATTGTCAACGCTGTGACCAACCGAATTGAAGCCATTTTCATTTTGTCTTCGTTGCCACATATTTTAGTTAGAAGAAGGAGGGGTGAGGTGTAGTTCTCAGTTAGCCAAAACAATTCACATATATGAGAACCAAGGTCATTTTGGGGGGCTGGAGCAGCTGGGAGGAGTGCCCACATTTTCTAAAAATTGGTGAATGTAATCTATGACAGCAAATTGAAGAGGGAAATGAAACTTGCAGCTTTGTAACCAAGGGGAGGGGAATTTAGTCTTGGGTTCACCTTTGTACGTGCCGATATCTTGTTTCCAAAATAAAATGTTCTTTAAGGAAGAAATCCTTGCCTTGAAGTTCTTTTAAACGGTTTCATCTATAAGAACCAGCATTTGCAGCGTCAGAACAGGTAAATGAATATGGTGCACCCAAAAGTTCAAATAGCCTTCAGAACAAGTTTCTTTCTCTCCTTTGAGAAAGTCACCCTCCAGTTCAATCTTCAGCTCTTTCTGTTCTGTCCCAGCCTATGGCTGTCCTTGTTAAAGGCACAAGGACAAAAAATCCTTTTGAGAAAATAGGCTGGAGACTCAGAAGAAAACAAACCCCTTTTAATATGGGTAACCAACCTGCCAAATAGTCCAGAAACAAAAGCAGCAAAACACAATCCAAATGGAGGAAATTGTCCACACGAAACACAATGCAAAACAGAGAAGTAGTCGCCGGCAATACTAACAGAACATGATCCCATGAAGTACTTTGCAACGGTTGCCTTCAGCAACCAGCACTGCCCACACCTTCCTCTTTTATAATTCAGTCCTTAAGGCATGGCTTCTCAGTGCCTTCTCCGGAGTTGTCCCATTGCCTCTTTCTGGTTTACTCTCCTAGCTTGTCTTCATTTGCGGGTGTCTCTCATTTCCGACAGCTGTGCATCCTCCAAGTCTGACCCAGCTTCCACACCCAGCTGCATCTCATCCTGAACACAGCGGAAGGGCCAGGCTCCTCACTTGAATGTGAGTCTTGTAATTCATCAGAGCCTCCCTCCGACTCCCCAGACCCCTCCACCTCCACCTCCTCCTCCTCAGATTCCCCGGACTCAACTGTTGGGAACACAGGCTGGCACGGAATCACGACACATTCAGACCTTCTTGGCACCAGGTTTTCTATTTTTCATTTTTGGTAAAGATTTTTTAGAAACTCCAAATCTTATGTTTGCAATCTCCCTTTTCAAAGTTGAATGTTGAACGGGATGATGTATCTACCGATTCTTATCTCCATCACTGCATCTCGATATCTTGTCCAAAGCCTCCATTGCTAACTTGCCAAGGGCTACTGTGCAGGATATTTCTTGATTGATATTTGTTTAGTGTGGTGATTTGTTTAGGTTGCTCCTTGAAGAGTCATCGGAAGCATCAACGGATGCAAAATATGGCTGTAGGGCAGTGGTGGGATTCAAATATGTGAACAACCGATTCTCTGGCAGTTGCTACTATTGAGCAAAGTACCACCTATACGATACCTGTGCATTTGGTTTTTCTTGCCTAAATGTAGAACCTTACCTTTTTCATCATTGAATTTCATAATAATTTCATAATAATAATAATAAAAAGATTCCAAAGGGCAGCCACTATCCACCAGTTTAGTCTTTATCATCTGTTATAAAGTTGTTGGCTATACTTAATTCCTGGCACTTTTGGTCTCCTTTATACTTAATCAATTTTTGCTGTGCTTGTTGGCTTTTATTACTAGTGCTTGGAAGATCATTGTATTCGGAGATGGTCAGAAGAGACTTACTGAAGTCAGTGGAAGCTGAGCTAATCAAGCTGACTCTAATCCTTTCTCCTTAAGATGGTGCCACCCTGAACAAAACTGAATAAGTTTGCAGCTTCATTTAAGATTCATCCTCATTGACTGAGTCCTTCAATTAGCAGCAAGACCAAAAGGCAGAGGCTTCCTTGTGCAAAGGAAGCACACATTTGCAGCTGAAAGATATAGCATCTTTATGGCATGATGGCACTAGCGACAGCATGATCTTCATATCTTCTCCATGCACGATTACTTGTTAATTCGTTTTTTTTTTTCTTTTTAATTCCCTCCTTATGTCGATGATTTGCAGGTCTCTTACCGAGGCATCAAAACTGAAAGGTATTCAGCAGCAAACGTAATTCAAAGAATTTAGACATGCAAAGCCATAATATAATTCAATACAGTAATAAAAAAAAACATTTATAATTTATACATATACATTTGTATTCATTTGTAATAAAGAAGCAATAAAAGGACAAAGAGAGCTCTAACTTTTTGCCCCATCTATCGTGTTTCCCAAAAAGTAAGGCCTATACCAACAATAAACCCTAGCTTGATTTTTGGGGGTGGGCCTAATGTAAGCCCTACCCCAAAAATAAGCCCTAGTTTTGGGGAGAAGCAAATACCTAAAAATAAAGCTAGGGTGGGAGTGGGGGGTGGAGCTGCCCCATGCACCCACTTACCTGGCAAACAGGCCTTTCCTCGCTGGCCCACTTCTCCTTCTGAGGCCTCTTCTGCAGCCAGGCCTGCATTTCTCAGTCACAGGCCTTTCCGGAAGGCCTGTGCAGCCAAGAACTGAGTTATGGAGTACTCGGCTGCTTAGACCTTCTGGAAAGGCCTGACTGCAAAATGCAGGCCCGAATACAGCTACAGAACTTTGGCCCCAGAAGAAGTGGACCAGCTGGGTGGGGTTGTTGTTGTCAGAGGTGAGGTAAGGCCTACCCTGAAAATAAGACCTGGTGCCTCTTTTGGAGGCAAAAACAACAACAACCCGGTCTTATTTTCGGGGAAACACGATATATATGTGCAAGCCTATCTCTGGTAACCACAATCCAGCATTCTAAAGGGGCCAACTTGATGTGATTGAGGAATTCATGTGCCAGATAAGATGCCAACAGCTCCCTTCCTTTAGGATATACTGTCTATAAATCAGGGGTAGTAAATAACCATCAGTATTAGCAGCCACTGAGAGTCTGTACATCTATGAATCAACCCTGTCTCCTTTTACATCCATCCAAATTGGCTTCCATTCTAACAACAGCTGGCAGCATATTCCAGCAATTTAACTATGTGCTAGGGAGAGGGGAAAAAAGTATTTTCCTTCAGTGTTGCATCTCATTATACTTAATTTCAATGGGTCTCAACCTCTATCAATGCGAGAGAAAAGTTTTCTATGGGTGACTCTCAACTTACGACCTACTCATCGTGGGTCACAAGCAGTTTATGATTTTTTTTTTTGCATAAGGTTGTTAAGCAGCAAAGCCATCATAAAACATCACACGCCTGTGGATTGTTGCCAATGGCCCTAAATGCAGTGGTGGGATTCAGCCGGTTTGCACCACTTCGGCAGAACTGACAGCTAATTTTTTGTTGCCCAGGCCCAGAATGGACTTCCAGAAGCAGCATCCACACAGACAACCGGTTGTTCATATATTTGAATCCCACCACTGCCTAAATGCAATTTGGTTCACCTGAGATTTGGTCATGCAACTGAAGGACGATCATCAGAACTTCAAACTATGTCTAGTAAATGCTGGAAATGTAATCAAAATCCTGGTACATATCACTTGTGGTGGACACGTGATAAAGCAAAAAAAAAAAAGGACAAAAATACATACTTGGTTAGAAAAGATGTTAGGGAAACACATAGATTTTTAAACCTGAACTTTTTCTATTAGGTATAATTCCAGAAAAAAATGATAAACAAAGTGTACATTTAACACTACATGTATTAACGGCAGCGAGGATTGTATTTGCTCAGCACTGGAAAAATGAAAAAAAAAAAAAAAAACCACCATTGGATGAAGAGATAATCAAGAAAATACTGGACTGTAGCTAAAATGGAGAGACTCGCTTGGAGAATCAAACAAAAAGAAGACACAGAATATTTTCAAACATGGAACTTATTTTATCAATGGCTGGAAAAATGAGATAGACAGTAAGAACTCAACTTTTATGACTAAGCAAAAAAATTAACCCAGACAACATGTTGTTCATTAAGCACTATTGAATTGTAATAATAGAAAATTAATAAAATACTTTTTTTTAAAAAAAGAACTTCAAATCCAGATCACAAGTAGAACCCCAGTAGGTGCATTGCAACTTCGAATACCCGCTAAGCAATCAGTCATAAATTGAGGACTACCTGTATATTATGTAAGGCAGGGGTCCCCAACCCCTGGTCCATGGACCAGTATTGGGCCGTGGCATGCCAGCAACCGGTTCACACAAACAAGGAAAGCCCCGTCTGCAGGATGCAGGCAGCAAACAAAACCACACCCCGTCCAGCCCAGGGGGGGGGGGGGAAACCTCTCTCAATGTAACCAGTCCCTGGTGCCCAAAAGGTTGGTGACCTCTGATCTAAGGCCAATGTTAGTTTAATAGTCTTCCTTATCCTCCTTCATTCCAGGACTATTGAGAAGTTTCAGCTTCCCTTTCACTCAATGTTATAAAACTGGGAAGAGAGGGGAACAAAAGGAAGTTGTATCTACACTTTTAATTGCTAGATTACACAGATCTGATAAACATGTAATGAAGTGGAGCCAATTCATTAGTATTGTGGTTATTGAGGTTTTTATCATGCAGTTTTACAGTTCTCTTATCTCTGTTCTTGTTATTACAAGAAAAAGTTGCATTTAAAAAAGGCTGTGAAAATTAGGTCTTCAGATAGTCAGAACTTCAAAGGAAATGCCAATTATAGCGCAGATTTTACCATATTTTTTTTTAGGTCAGAGGGAACATCTGGGTCTCCTCTACTGTATTAAACAGAACTCCGAAGATGTGCCTTCTCTATTCTTATGTCTGCCTTATGGGGCAACTTTCCTGTAAGTTCTGGAGAACTTCAGCTGGTTGCCCATTGTTCTACTTTACAATACCACTTTACAATGCCTTGGTAAGGCCACACTTGGAATACTGCATCCAGTTTTGGTCACCATGATGTAAAAAAGATGCTGAGACTCTAGAAAGTGTACAGAGAAGAGCAACAAAGATGATTAGGGGACTGGAGGCTAAAACATATAAGGAACGGTTGCTGGAATTGGGTATGTCTAGTTTAACGAAGAGAAGGATGAGGGGGGACATGACAGCAGTGTTCCAATATTTCAGGGGCTGCCACAAAGAAGAGGGAGTCAAGCTATTCTCCAAAGCACCTGAAGGCAGGACAAGAAGCAATGGATGGAAACTAACCAAAGAGAGAAGCAACCTAGAACTAAGGAGAAACTTCCTGACAGTTAGAACAATTAACCAGTGGAACAACCTGCCTCCAGAAGCGGTGAATGCTCCAACACTGGAAGTTTTTAAGAAGAGACTGGACAGCCATTTGTCTGAAATCGTATAGGGTTTCCTGCCTGAGCTGGGGGTTGGACTAGATGACTTCCAAGGTACCTTCCAACTTTATTATTATTATTATTATTATTATTATTATTATTATTATTATTATTATTATTATTATTATTATTATTATTATTATTATTATTATTATTATTATTATTATTGTTGTTGTTGTTGTTGTTGTTGTTGTTGTTGTTGTGGTGGTGGTGGTGGTGGTGGTTGTTGTTGTTGTTGTTGTTGATATTATTATTGACACAGTTCCGATGACCAGCCTTTCTTTTATTGACTTATTTATTCTTTTCTTCAACTTTTTCTGTTACATTTTGTAGACATATGGAGACATTTCATCAGTGAGACAAATGAGGAGTATTCACTCATGCATTGGCTAAACCCAACTGGGATTTAATTATTTGCTGTTTTTCCCAGTTTCGTGCGGCTTATGAAAACCCATATAATCAAAATATGATTTGTAAACCTTGGCACCAGAATGAATTCTATTTGTAATACTTCACTAAAGATCTAAGTGAATATGTGATCAAAAGAATTCAGTTCCGTGTCTCTGCTTTATGTTTTAATCAAGGCTGACAGTGATAACATTCTTACAAAAATTTAGGAATCCCAATGAATTCAACAGGATTTGATCCCAGATTACTTGAGATGTAGAAAATTTAATAAGGTATGTCCTTAGCATAATAATTACCCTTTTGGAATGCCTTCTCTTTGCTTGCTATAGATCAGGGGTCTTCAAACTTGGCCCTTTTATGACTTGTGGAGTTCAGCTCCCAGAATTCCTCAGCCAGCATGCCTGTCATAAAAGGGCCAAGTTTGAAGACCATCTGCTATAGATTGTCAGAATAGTCTGTGATGAAACATTTCTGCTGTAGCAAAGATATGTTGGAAATTTGGTCAAGAAGGTTGACCAAGATACAGGCAACATGTGGAAAAGAAGCATAGAATATCTAGGATTTCACCAACTAGGTGTCATAGCTCCATCAGCTTCAGCCTAGCACAAATACTTGTTGAAGTCTAACTGCCCCCTCCCAACTTGTCTTTGTTTTAATGGGTGATGTCAATATTTTCCCCACTCAGTAGATTTTGTTTACCTGAACATCAATATAGACCCAATATAAGGAGCCACAGCTCATATCATGGAATATGTAGTCTCTGTTATTGATTTTCTGATCACATATGGTCTACCCTTCCCCCCCCCCAGATCCTGCTGGGGTGAAAAAATGTGAAGAGTTGGGAAGAGGAAAGTAGGATGTAACATCTTCACTTTGATTGTTGTTTATACTCTTTGGTTGTTTTCGTGGTGGTTCTTATACCTCAAGCAAATGCACCAAACTAATCTTACTGACCTTGAGGAGCTAAACAGAGTTGAACCTACGGCAGTTAGTATTTGGATGGAATGAAACCAGGAACTCTTAGGATTTTAAGTCAGATTGAGAAGACAACAAAGAGAAAGGCAATGAAAAACCACTTCCATCCTGTTCCCAAGAAAACAACATGGATATGTTTAAGTTGTGGAGAATAGTTAAACTTTTCTCATTTTTACTACATACCTCTTGAATTCCACAGGTTTTATTTCTGGGTTAACCTAATTAGGATAGCATTAGGAAGGATTATAGGCAAGATATATCAAGTGCATTCCACCAGAATATGTGTGCGAGTGTGTGCATGTGTGTGTTAAAAACAAGACTTCCTCACATAAGAATTTTGTGTCTAAGCACTATCTTTTGCTCTGTACCACTTCTGTGTTCTGCTACCACAGCTGTTTTCCTGCGGAGGCCTTTCATTTCATAATTACTACACAGTTAACATTTCCACTGGGAGAATTTTATTACACTAATGTGGTGAATCCACAGCTCTGATTATAATTATACCCTGCCTTCAATTGCACTGGGAACAGCTCAACTTAGGAAGGGAATATTATATGCTTTTTTACTATCCAATGACAGGCAAAGCTTATCCACCTTTTATGCCAAGCAATTTAACTTCTTGATCTTATAGATTCAGTCCCAAATCTATAAAATAAGCCAATAATGCTAAATTGCAATGTTAAATAGAGTGGGAATGGCATTAGTTGCTTTCCATCCATATCGGATTGGGAGACATTCATTTCCTGACGCACGTTAAGAAATTGCACTGAAAGAGGAAGAAGAGAAGGGGGAGGCAGAGTAAGATTTCAGGGTGTGAACTAGGGTTAGAAGTCCGTATCTTGTGCCTTCTGTATGTCTGAACACGAAGTAGAAGTGGAGCATTAAGTAATCGCTTAGCAAGTGCAGGGCACACTTAAGGTATAAAATTTGGAAATATAATTGGAATTGAGTCTTTTTTAAAACTTTATATTTCTGTACTAAACTATAGAAGTGCAGGCAGAACTGGGAGGTGGAGTTAAATGAGTCATCAGCCTAGAGTCATTACATTCCCACAAACAGTCTAAATCCAATCCCTCCTGAATTCTGTTGACCCTTATCTGGCACCAATTTAGTACTGAACTTTAGTTGACTCCTTTGTTGTGCATAGGCTTGGACAATAAATTTTCTGAACTGCAACTTAACGTATTGACCTAATTCTTTGTAATTAATGTAGTGATATAGATACACAAGAATTAATGAAGCTATGTATTATAAGAAGGAGAAGTACCTGGCAATTTATATCATTAAAATAGAACAATCCCTCAATGGCACCATTATAGCCATATACCTTGGACAATAGTGCTCAGATTTGCTCCTTGGTGGAAAATGAAACAAATAATGAATTCAGGTGTTAAGACACAAAATATATTAACAATCCACTGATGCAAATCAGGTAAGTATTTCTGTTTCTGCTCTTTAAGGCAATCCCCATACCCCAAATGCCAATAGTTTTGTTTGTTTGCTTTTAAAGTAGATTAAAACACTGGGGATATAATCAATAAGAACATTTGCATCTTAATACAGAGCCAGTCAATCAGGGACCTTGGAGGTCTCCTAAGCCAACCCCCTGCTCAAGCAGGAGACCCTATACCATTTCAGACATGTGGCTGTCCAGTCTCTTCTTAAAATCCTCCAGTGATGAAGCACCTACAATTTCTGAAGGCAAGCTATTCCACTGGTTAATTGTTCTCACTGTTAGGAAGTTTCTCCTTAATTCCAGATTGCTTTTCTCCTTAATGAGTTTCCATCCGTTGTTTCTTGTCCTGCTCTCTGATGCTTTCAAAAATAAGTTGACCCCCTCCTCTTTGGTTGATTCAAAATGATATTAACAATATAATGGAAGTTGACTCAAAATGGGAAGATAAAAGGACAAGGAAAACCATATGAAGAGCATTTTCAAATCAAGAAGAAGAAGAAAAAGAAAAATTGCTTAAGTCAGTTGACCATATCAAGTATATAAAACTGATACAAACATGCACACAGATACAAAGAAAACAAACCTTCCTTTTCCATCAGAAAACAGCTGCAAGCCAACTTTATTCAAGATATGAGGCCTTTCATATACAGAAAGAAGCTTTGTTTTGGTTGAATTAATCTCTTGAAACTAGGGTTTGTTGGTGTTCTCTGAGCTTGGTTGTTTTCTTGGTTGCTGCACTGATGATGTAATTTACAGTAGTGGCCAAAATTGTGGAAGTGTACAGTAGAAATGCCACCTTTGGTTACGTTTCCACTAATTTTTCTTCTAATTTTTTTTTTATAACTGTAACCTTGTTCACTTAATAATACTATTTTACATCGCTTTCTGGGTGATCAGTCAACTCTTTGCACCATTCCTTTAATTTTATTACGTTTTACAAGCTCACTAAATGAAAGAGCACAAAAAAACCCAACCAACTTGATAGCGATCACATAACACACTGACAAATGTTCTCCTCTCAGCTTCGATACATGACATCAATAACTGAATCCTACTGTGATCTGATTGGCTCATGGCCAAAACAAGTTGACACCTGATTGGCTCTCTAAACACTCATGCTCATGGGCTACAATTAGATAAAGGAAAGCTACCTGATACCAACCAAAACAAGTTGTGCTTCCTTTTTCTGGTTATTTGGCTATAACTTTTCATAGAATACAGTACAGATAATTTAACAAACTATGTTGCATTACATTCTTGATTAAATTATCTTTCCATTGATATATAATTGTATGGTACTACTCCAAAACAAAAGTTGTGTTATTAGCCATCAATCCTCAAGAATACACTTTTTCCCAAAAGGTTTTCACAATTTTGGCCACTACTGTAGTTTGGGTAATGAAACATTTGCAAGAAAACAACCAAGCTCAGAGAACACCTACGACTCCTCATTTCAACCCTGAGTTGCAAATATTCTCTTGAAACTGTCAGAAGCTGTCCATCAGTTGGCAATCCTACAGACAGGGGATAGAGAGTTTTCTACTATCACCAACATTGGCCAAAGATTGATCTATAAAATCTCCTTGTGCCCATATGCCTGAGTAGATCAGGGGACCCTTGTTTCAGCAACTGAGAAGATTCAAAAGTCCTAGTCAGTTTTTACTAAATATGCTCAGGGTAATATTGAACTTAAAAGTACACTGGAAACAATTTTAGCACAGCTATTCTCAGTGATATTCTATCCCATGCCTATTCTATCCCATACCTTAAGAGAGATTGTCATTGAAATGCATCCAGCAGATTAGCTGTTCCTTTTATTCAAATGATTTTCTGATATTTCAGTTTTTGTGCTGGATTGTTTTTCTCTGCTTCAAGATGGAGATTTGGCCCGAGGTCATAGCTTTTGAGGGAGGGGCTTCAGAAAAGGATTAGTTTAGCTAATCAATCAATCAATCAATCAGTCAATCAATCAAAAAGTAGCTAGGTTGATTATCTTTTGTTTAGAACTTAGATCAGTGATGGTGAACGTTTTAGAGACCGAGTGCCCAAACTGCAACCCAAAACCCACTTATGCATCGTCGGGTGCCGGGTGCGTGTGGCTGGGCGTGGCCCATTGGCTGGGCGTGGCCCATTGGCTGGGCGTGACTACGGTGGTAACAGCAGACTGGGGCGATGGCGCATGCCCACAGAGAGGGCTCTGAGTGCCACCTCTGGCACCCGTGCCATAGGTTTGCCACCACTGCCTAGATATTAAATATTCTATGTACCTTAAAAATACATATATTCCTTTTCAATCAAGCAGATCACTAGGGAAAAAAACCCACCTCGATATGTTTACATTTCTGAAAGAAACATCTACTTTAACATTCCTGTGGTCCTATTTGTGTTTAGTAGCACTACAAAATGCTCTGCAGGCAGGGTTTTTTTTTTTCCCTTCCTCTTTAAAGTTTCTTCTATTAACAATCCTCCCTTAGGGAGGAGAAAGGTGGAAGATTAGACTTACAAGCATACAACATCCAAAATGAGGCTTTAAGTACCTTCTCTGTTCATCGAATTTAAACATAGCCTGAAGCTGATGGATTTTTTTTTTAACTCGTTTTCTTTTTATTTTGTTTTTCATCACCTTCCATGGAATCTAAAGCGACTATTGACTTTTCCTGAGAAAGTTATTATTATTGTTTTTAAATTATGATCTGCAGTTTCTGACTTGAAAATGCATGAATGAAATGAAACCACTTATCTTATTACTGTTTACCGCAATAGTTTATATATTTCAACAGCCGGGCCACTTGGAATCCTTAGAAGTGGAACTTTCCGTATTCACCATGTGTGCAATGCTAGCGAGATAGTATTCAAGCAGAAGTGTTACTCAAGTCTTGTAAGTTGGGGCATGAGGAGACATAATGAAAAATATTTTTTTTACAATCTGCCTATCTTGCTATGATGAACATTCTTGTTTTTGCACAAATCATGGAGCATTTTTTATATACCGTATATGATATATATATATATATATATATATACATATATATATATGCCGAGGAAGGCCATCACTGAAGCACTATATATATATAGTGTGTATATATATATAGTGTGTATATAGATAGATAGATAGATAGATAGATAGATAGATAGATAGATAGATAGATAGATAGATAGATAGATAGAGATAGAGATAGAGATATAGATATAGATGTAGATATAGATATAGATATAGATATAGATATAGATATAGACAGTGCTTTTTTCTAAAAAAAAAAAAAAGGTGCCGGAACTCACACACATCATACAACCCGCCTTGCCTACCCTACAAGGTTCCATCCAAAAAAGGTGCCGGAACTCCGTTCTGGGCGTTCTATGAGAAAAAAAGCCCTGGATATAGATATAAATATAGATAAAGTGTTTTCCAGTGAAACCGGTCTAGTAGAACACCTGGTCTGCCCAAATATTACTTTTGTCTTTCAGCACCAATCTAGGAGCATTTTGTAGGCTAAAGTCGCTACTGTGATAAACTATTTCTGTGTTAAATTTAGATTTTTGCCGACAAAGAACAAAAGGAAAACTAGTATAGCTATTTTGAGCTATTTAGCTCTCATCAGCTAGACATACCCTTCTGAGATTCGAACCTGGGCTGCTTGCACATTAGGCAGCTGTATTAACCTCTAGGCCACAGGTTCTCCTCACTTCTGTCTAGAAGTTAATACAATACACACACACACACACACACACACACACACACACAGTATATATACAGTATATATACATAAAAACGGACTCCCGGATCCAGCATTTTATACCCTGACAATGTCGGTAGTGTGACCGATGAAAGCTGGGTTTTGTAGATTAAACATTTTTGTTTATGATTTTATCCTGGTGACCACCTTTATTTATTTCACATTATGTGTATACCCGGGATTCGTGTTTTAATGTTATTAAGGACAGTATATATATACAGTATATATACATATACAGTATATATTACACTATATACTGTATACGCCGCGCCCTTAAGACATGGCTCTTCCAACAAGCAGGACTGGCCTAAGGGGAAATTTTTAGTGGGGTTTTAAAAGCAATTTTAAAAATTAGTAAGGCCAAATTTAATATTTCATCTTAACTTTGTTTTAATGATAGTTTTTGGGGTATTTTTGTAGTTGTTTTTATCAGGCTGTCAGCTGCCCTGAGTCCGCAAGGAGAAGGGCGGGGTATAAATTCAAATAATAAATAAATAAATAAATAAATAAATATACAGTGTATATGTATATGTATATATATGTATGTGTGTGTATATGTATGTATGTATGTATGTATGTATGTGTGTGTGTGTGTGTGTGTGTGTGTGTGTGTATGTATATGTACATGTATATGTATATCTGCCTAACATGCAGACAGCCCAGGTTCGAATCTCAGAAGGGTATGTCTGGTTGAAAAGAACTAAAAAGTTCGAAATGGCTATTCCAGTTCTCCCTTAATTCTTTGTTAGCAATCCAAATTTTGAAAAATGTATATGTATATGTATAATCCTTCAGTGATGGCCTTCCTATTAATTATAATTAATTATAAAAAAAAAAGAGAGAAGAGGTATAAAATAAGGGATGGTTTTGATATCAGTTTTAATGAAGCCACTTTATGTCATAACATCCTATTAAATCCCGGTTGGTTTTATCAATAAATTACATTTAAAACTGGTTTGTCTATATTTCAGATTGTGGTTTTTTTTTCATTCTGCCTAGTATTGCTGCCTAATGCTTTTATCCAGACTGACGTACTACCTCAGTATATATCAATTCTAACTTGGAATAGGAAATCTTTGCAAGGCAAGCCAATTTGTGCCTGATCTTCCCTTTATTTTGACAAAGAAGTTATTTCTTTTTATTTTATTTGTATCCCATCTTTATTATTTTTTATATACAACTCAAGGCAGCAAACCTATCTAATGTTCCTTCTTTCCTCCTATTTTCCCCACATCAACAAACCTGTGAGGTGAATTGGGCTAAAAGTGAGGGATTGGCCCAAAATCAATCAGCTGGCTTTTGCGGCTAAAGCAGAACTAGAATTCCAAGTCTCCCATTTTGTAGTCTGTTGCCTTAATCACCAAACCAAACTGGCTTTCTTTTTTTATTTCTTTGATTAATGAAAGATCTGGTCCCTCCTTTTGGTGACTGTGTTATGGAAGCCTAGTGTACAGCCAGGAAGTTTCTGGAGGGGGGAAAACACCCAGGAGAAAAGCAGTGATGGATTAATTCCATAATTTGGCCAAGAAAAATGCTTGGAAACAGTCATCAGAAGTCAAACTCAAGACTGTCTTTATTTATTTTTTAATTGGTATGTACACTTGGGACATCTTGCTTTCACTTTCTCTCATGGCCACAAAATGCCACTATGCAAGGACACAATTAACTTAGCATATTCTCTGTTGCATGACAGTTGGATATGTCAGGGAGCATTAATGTGGTTATGCGTGAAGGTTAATGGAACCCGCCAAGCAATATGTCCCTTAGAATCAGATGTCTGAGATTAACATTTGGCATTGGCTACCTCTCAAGGTGTTTCATAGGCCACTTTTAAAAGCTGGATCACTTGGTTGATCCATCTCTGGCCTGCTCTGTAGAGCCAAGATCTGTTTTATTTTATTTTCTTGCTTCCCGCATTGTGGTGTGAAAGACGTGGTCTTCTGTTATGATTCTTGACAACGCTGTCATCGGGGAGAGGCATAACAATCTGTTAGCCATTTCTTTTAATCAATAACATTTACCATTTACCTAGAGGGTGAGTGAGCAGGAAGGGAATCTATAAAACAGTTTTAAATATAAAGGAAAAATAAAGTCAATGATAGTTCATTAGTTAAACGACTTCTCCTTTGAAAAACAGGAACGAGGTAGCTAGGCACTGAAATACCGGAGTGACAATTTTCAAGATTTATGAATGTAATTTTCTCCACTCACTTTGAAGCTCAGTTATCAACTGTTGATATTGTGCTCTATGTTTTGCTATTTTTCTCTTACACCTGGCTGTCTTTCTACGAATTCTATATAAATCATGTCAGCATTAGAGCTTTGTTTGTTCCAGGTACCTTGGTTTTTATCCTGTCTGCCTTAACGAGGGAGCATTAAACCATGTTCTGATTTGTTCTTTCTTATAATAAGTGATTTTCTACCCTCTTCCATGTATCTTTAAGATCCAAAGGAAATTGCTATACATTGGACATGCCAAAAAAGCCAACACAGTGCTAGGCTGCATTAAGAGAGGGATAGAATCAAGATCACATGAAGTATTAATACCACTTTACAATGCCTTGGTAAGGCCACACTTGGAATATATTGCATCCAATTTTGGTCCCCACGATGTAAAAAAGATGTTGAGACTCTAGAAAGAGTACAGAGAAGAGCAACAAAGGTGATCAGGGGACTGGAGGCTAAAACATATAAGGAACGGTTGCTGGAATTGGGTATGTCTAGTTTAATGAAGAGAAGGATGAGGGGGGACATGATAGCAGTCTTCCAAAATCTCAGGGTCTGCCACAAAGAAGAGGGAGTCAAGCTATTCTCCAAGGCACCTGAAGGCAGGACAAGAAGCAATGGATGGAAACTAATCAAGGAGAGAAGCAACCTAGAACTAAGGAGAAACTTCCTGACAGTGAGAACAATTAACCAGTGGAACAACTTGCCTCCAGAAGCGGTGAATGCTCCAATACTGGAAGTTTTTAAGAAGAGACTGGACAGCCTGGGTTTCCTGCCTGAGCAGGGGGTTGGACTAGATGACCTCAAAGGTCCCTTCCAACATTATTATTATTATTATTATTATTATTATTAATAATAATAATAATAATAATAATAATAATAATAATAATAATAATAATAATAATAATAATAATAATAATAATAATAATAATAATAATAATAATCACAGCAGTGATACTTTCAACCAACATAAGCAATGTGTTCTTAGACAGGATGCAAACTCATTTTGAAAATATCACGTCCATAGTGTTTGACTCTGCCACAATTTGAAATCAAATTCCTGTTGAATGATGTCAATAAGAGAGATAATCTATGACATTAAGGTCAGACTGTAAGCAAAACCTTCATAAAGTTGCTGAACAGGAACCCCACAAAGCATCCGTGAGACTATTGATTAAACTCTCCATCCTTCACTCTCCATCAGAAAATTAGAAATGATTCTATTCAGGGAAGAGATGAGGATTGTTTAAGAAAGACTCTGAAAGCAGTGTGCATCCAGTGATTGTGTTAAATCACAGGAAGACAACTCGTTGATATCTTAGTGTAGAAAAAGAGCAGGCAGAGCTGGAAGGCAAAGTAAAATACTTTGTTTAGAGTCATTGCATTGCAGCAAGAGACCACATCCAGTCCCCATTGAATTCCACTGACCCTTCTCTAGCACCAGTTTAGTACTGACCAGTACTTGATCAGATTCTTGAGTGTAGGTTTTAATAAATCATTTATGCTACAACCTACCTGAATAGTCCTGATTCTTTCTACCTCACCCCAGGACAGTGATGGCAAACCTTTTAGAGACTGAGTGCCCCAAAACTGCCCCCGCCTCCACCCTGCCCTGCCTACTCCACCCCCTGCCCCGCCTACCCGCAGGGCCACCCATCGCCTCCACGGCCCGCAGCAGCAGATCGCCCAGACGGCCCAGCAGTGCCATGGTGGCCACACCCTTTGCCCGTACCCTGCAGCAGCATCTGCATGTGACTGGGTGCAAGGGCGGTGTCTTGTCCCTGCTGCTCCATGTGGGCCACACCCAGGGGCAAATCTCCTCTGGGGGTGGCTGCTGGTGAGGAGGGGGCCGTGGGGGGAGGTGGGGCTGGGGCGATGGTGTGCGTGCCCACAGAGAGGGCTCCGAGTGCCACTTCTGGCACCCGTGCCATAGGTTCGCCACCACTGCCCTGGGATCTCACCTAACATTTTGGGGAAGGTAAAAAGAAGATCAATAAATTTAATAAATAAACAAAAAGGAATAATGGGAAAAAATAATTTCAGACATATAGGATTGTAGTAACTCCCCCCACCTTCATGAAGGGGACAAATTTTTGTGATTTGTTTTTTTAAAAGCCATGCTAAATGTTTTGAGGAGCTCATGCAAGGGTGGGATTCAGCTGGTTCTCACCACTTCGGCAGAACCGGTAGCTAATTTTTTGTTGCCCAGGTCAAGAATGGACTTTCGGAAGCAGCATCCACACAGAGAACCAGTGGTTCACATATTTGAATCCCACCACTGGGCTTATGCTACAATTTGATCACCTTGACTGTAGATTGTTGGTCACCTGGGGTTTTAGACTATTCATACTTAAGTTAAATGGATCAATTTTTAATGACATTTTGACTCACAGAATTTGCACCCTCTATTGATCTTTGGAGAGCATCTGTAGAAAAATTTTAGAACAGTTGCCATTTTTTTTAAAAAAAACAATGATAGCAAATGAAAGTTCAAGTTACACATGTCATGTGTAAAATGTCCACATCTGCATTTCAATAGTCCCTTCCCTAATTCTAGAGTACCAATCAATTTTTTGTTGCAGCTTTTAGCCACAATAATCCTAGAGTATGTATCAAGACTGAATACCATCTAAGAGCCTGTTTTACTTGTCCAGCTCCATGCTGCATATATCTGACCTTGACTGATCTAAAAAGTTAACTAGGATGAATCCTAGTTAATACTAGGATGAGAAACCATCTGAGGAATCTGGGGCCATAAATTAGACTGTGTAGTAAATAAACATCCCAGAAGAAGGTGACAAATAAACCACTTTATTCTCATGCCTACTTTCCCAAAGCAGTTTCATGGACATACCGTACCCATGCAAGTCAACAGGAGCTGAGAATTAAAAGGATATTTTAATTATTGATTATGTTAGGCTGTCTTTGATTTGTCAGTTGAACATCAGTTCCTTAGAGGAGCTCATGTTTCTTTTGAAGGAACTGCCAATCTGCTGGCAGCCAATTTTTTTTTTCTGTGGATCATTAAAAATTAAAAGAAAACTGGGGAAAAAACTTATTTGAAACACAGTATGATTGGCAAAAGCAGAAAAAGAGTAATAAGTTGTATAGATCAGCGAGGAAGAGTTTTGGTAGGTGAAAATTCAGGTTTTGCCAATGCTGTTCAACTTGATCTTCCAATGTCAAAACTCCTACAGTCCTTTTGTTTTCTCCTGTTAATGTGAATTTAACAAATGTCATGAGTTGTCCATGATCCAAAACCTTCTTCTGTTGCCTATGTTAATTTTCACCCATGTGAGGTGCTGATGCAGTTTTATTCCATCACATAAAGGATAAAGCAAGAAGTGAAGAAAAGAGATAATATCACTAGATCCCTAGTTTAGTTTTGGGGAAAATAGCATTCCCGAGGCTCCCCCCTCTTTGTGGAAAAACACTTAGTCCACTGAAAGTTTCTGAGCACTGTGAAAGTCATGGCATATTGTCTAGAAATGCAATAAATTGAGATGTCAACCATCTTATTAATTGGAAACATTGTGGTTTAGTGCCTTCATGCCACTGCCTGAGCATTTGAATGAGCATTTGGGTCTTAATTCAATCTGTAATAACATTCAATTTAATTTAAAAACAATTGTGGATAATGTCACATATTAAACTGAGATAGACCAGCTGGTCTGAGTACTCATTTCTCAACTCAAATTGATAATTCAGAGATGACTATTACTATTACTCTGCCTCTTATGTTTATCTTTTTTTTTAGATTATCTTTCTGCATTCTTTGGTTTTTATTTTAATGTTTATTGTGTTATTTTGACCAGTTGTGCACATAAAAAACAAACTGGTAGAAATAAGAAGGTGGAGATAATAATCCTATCAGTATTCCCAAGGTAGCAGAATTACTTTTTCATTGTCACTCCTGCACTGACTTATTATTTCCGTACCTCCAGATATAAATGGAAGAATATTCTATGTACCAGCTCTGAACTTGACACAGATATTTGTTTATTTATTTAATTTAAGGGACCACATCATGAAGATTTAAACCTTCTCCTGACTCCCATTTGATGTATCTATAGAACCCAGTCCCATGAAAATGTCCATCTCAGCTTACAGGTTGATATGCCTCTCTACAGTTGGCATTGCTTCCGGCTACAAAATGTTTAATATTTCCCACAGAAGTTGTGGGAGCTTCTTCTGAGGGACTTTACTTTTTTTTTTTTACTCTACTTGTTAGAGTAGAGTTTTTAGAAATCTGAGAATGCGTGGTTGGGCATCAGATCATCTAAAGAAAATGGTTCTCACAAAATTAAACCCTCCTCATATGTTTTGTAGATTAACTGTATCATTGTCGTTGGATGATGGCGAAAACTGATTTTTGCCCGAGAAGGCTAAGATGTGGAGAAAGGCCTAAGTATGGAAAAGTAGAATAATCACTACATTCTATCAGCTTGTTCAAATGACTTGAATTTTATTTTAAGGAAGTCCATGAAATAAATCTGATTTTCTGACATTAGCACTGTTGAAAGAAAAATCTTTATCACGGTCCATTCCAAGCCGGGAATAAACAAAATGGAGACTACTTTAGAAAGAAGGTTGTAGTTTATTGAAGAGCAGAGCCAGACAGAAATGAGGCTCTGGGAAAACTGAACACATGTAGTAGGGAGGGGTGGGTTTTTATACCTTCTTGAGTTTTTGTTTGGAGTTGTTCCTGTGGCATGAACTTTGACCTGAGGTTCAGTGTGCCTTTCTGGTATTCTAATGGTGGTGAGTTAATCCTATTATGTCCTAAAGGTCATGTCCTGCTTCTCTGGGGCTGTGGCTGATGGCTAGGTCTGTGTTGGATTTTTTGGGTGATGGATTGTTGGTTCTAGGGATCTTTGTCTTTCTAATCCCATTAGCTCCAAGCTTCCTGGCTCCAATCTTTCTGAAAGGATTATCAAATCTGCATTTCTACAGACCTGGTTTCTGCTTGGGGCAGAGAGACTTGGGGGGGAGGGGGTCTGCCTTTTAACATCTTCTCCATTATTCCTTTTGGGGAAATATAATATCCTACCTTTTTAATATTCCCCAAAATATTTCTTTCTTTCTCTGCGGAGGGGGCTGACTTCCTACAGCACCAAATGACGACAACAGGAAGAAACACACATTCTTAGGTCCTCTTAAACATATGAAGGAGATTCAGAGGCTTCAAGAAAAGAAAGCAGGAAGCATGCTTTCTGTTTTCTTAAATTAATACATGTGAAAATCTAAGGTCAATGAGAGGCAATTTCCAACAGATTCATCTCACATCTCTCAGAGAAGCTTGTAGGAGGAAAATAAGTTGAAAAAAAATCCTCCCATTAGCTTCCTTGTGTTAATATTTCTTCAAGTACAGGTCAATAATTTTAGAACTTCCTTTGACCTGCTTGAGTTGTCTCTTGTGTTAGCAGAGCAATCTGTTCAATCAAATACTTCATTTCAGATCCTGGCTAAGAAGCTTGTAGGTTTCTGGTTACAACCACTTTCCCATTTATGTCTTTAAATAGGATTCATTTTCCAGCTGTTGCAATGTACCACCTAAGTAGGGATTAAAGTAAATTATCTTTGACCTACTATACCTCCCATGAGGCAATGTTTCTGCACTGTAATTATTGCGTTATGGTTGAAAGTGACTTGATTTAGTTAATATGGTATAAGGTACTATAATACTGTAATGGGAAACAATTCCATTCGAGTTATAAAGTATAACTTTGCTCTTATGGATTGTTTTATCCTTATGAATTTAGGGGGAATTTTTTTCCTTCCACACCTGATTTGAAATAAGCATTTAACTGACTGGCATCATTCTAGAAACAGAAAAAAAATCAATTACACTATAACTGACACAATAAAACTGCTAAAATAAATCAAAATAAGAGGGAAAATATATTCTAGGCTGGTATAATTCATCCATGGAGGTAACATGCATATTGTCTGACCTTTTGTGTTGACTGTTATTTAGAAATTGTGTTACTGAATATTTTGGATGATAATGATGATATGTGAATTGCATTCCTTCTCAATGTAGGAATTCATTTCAAAATAGCTGTGATGACCCAGGGCACAGCACTGAGGCAATGCAGTCAGCTGGCAATCCAAACCACCCTTTAATTCCTCCAAATTTTCCCCAAATGCTCCCATGTTTCTGGCAAGCTTCAAAACAAAGGAAGACACACACATCTTCAGCCGCCTCTAGCTGCAAGTAGTTTCTCACACAGTCTGATTAGAAGAGTAATTTACTCAAGGCCACAGAGATAACAAGGAATGAAACATACATCCAAAATCTAACAAGTCTGTGGAAATACAAGTTGCCTGAGCAGTTTCAGAAGACAAGCCAAAATACAATCCCAGGTCTTTGAACATCCAAGCAACATTGTCAGTCAGTCCAATGGTCAGAGTTTCCGGGTTTCCAAGCAGAAATCACAACACAGAACAAGAGATCAGCAACAAACATACAAAACTCCAAAGAATCAGCGTTTGTTCCCGACAAATGCCTCTCCCCACAGCGTCTCCTTAAGTCTCAGTCTCCAGGTGTGCCTTGTGGAGAGGGGTGGGATGCTCTTCTCCCAAGTAGTTGAGCCTGTCTGCGTTGTTCCCTCCTTCTCTCCACTCTCCGTGCTCTAGGATCAGGAGGGGGTGGCCCTTGCTCATTGCCTGAACTCTGTCTCTCCTGTTCATCCTGTCCCAATCCTGAAGGGGCCTGGTCTGCTTTGGCCTGCTCTTCTCCACATTCCTTTGAAGCTACAGACACCTCTCCCTCGACCTCCATAGAGTCCCATTCCAGCTCATTTTCCTCATCAGATTCAGGCTCCGACTGAAGCATTACAATAGGCCTCACACTTCTCTTGCTTGTTATGTAGCTCAAATATTTGATACGTTTTCATTATTAGGAGGTTTTTTTCCTAACATTCAACCTACTTGCAACCAAAGACTATTAGTCAGAGCCCTGGACTCTAAATTGAAACAAAATAGGGTTTTCTCCTTCTTCTGAATGACACACTTTTATATAGTTGAAGAATACTATCCCATCCTACTTCAACCATCTATTTCAAAGCTAAACCTATGCTCAATCTCTTCTGTTCACTTTTGCTTTTCAATACAACTCAAGTTCTAGTGGAGAGTTAATTAAATGAATAACACTGGAGTTACAGAAGGTGCCTCTTATACCATTGGGGAAAGGAAGAAAACAATAGGATTGATATATCGCTATAATTAAAATATATTTTAATCCTTTCACAAATGTGAGATGCTATTCTAAATACCAGGAGATGTCAGCAAAGCATTAAGAAAAAAAAATCTGGAACTCCCGGCAGCCTTGTAATGTTTTAGGAGCCCTGAGGTGGAAACAGCTCCATTAAGCAGTCAGGTTCATGAAGTCAGACGGCGTCTGGAAATATTACTTGCCCCTCTGATCTCATCACGGTCATTGATAATGGAAGGCTAAGATTTTTCAGTTGCACTTTGATCTAATGAATTAGTTGAAGTAACATAACTTTAGAGTGAACATCCTGAGATTTTGTTAAAGGCAGGAACAGAGTGAGCTAAATGAGACTACTGTGAAGATCAGGAAAGATGGAATAATAAGTAAGAAAATTCAGGGGTTTTGCGGATGCAAGATGCGATGAGAAGAAAAAAAGGAGAAGAAGGTCTCTTGACAATGCAGATAGAGGTCACATGTGGTACAGGTTACCAGTTACCAAATTAATGATTGTAATGTGTGAATCGAAAACCAAGATCATGGCATCCGGTCCTCTCAATTCCTGGCAAATAGATGGGGAAGAAATGGAGGTAGTGATAGATTTTATCTTTCTGGGCTCCAAGATCACCACAGATGGGGACTGCAGCCAAGAAATTAGAAGATGCTTGCTCCTGGGGAGGAAAGCTATGGCAAATCTAGACAGCATACTAAAAAGCAGAGACATCACTCTGCCAACAAAAGTACATATAGTCAAGGCCATGGTTTTCCCAGTTGCAATGTATGGATATGAAAGTTGGACCATAAGAAAGGCTGAGCGCCAAAGAATTGAGGCCTTTGAACTATGGTGCTGGAGAAGACTCCTGTGAGTCCCCTGGACTGCAAGGCGATCAAACCGGTCAGTCCTAGAGGAGATCAACCCTGACTGCTCTTTAGAATGCCAGATCCTGAAGTTGAAACTCAAATACTTTGGCCACCTAATGAGAAGGAAGGACTCGTCGGAGAAGAGCCTAATGCTGGGAAAGATTGAGGGCAATAGAAGAAGGGGACGACAGAGAATGAGGTGGCTGGATGGAGTCACTGAAGCAGTAGGCGTGAGCTTTAATGGACTCCAGAAGATGGTAGAGGACAGGAAGGCCTGGAGGAATGTTGTCCATGAGGTCGCTATGGGTCGGACATGACTTCGCAACTAACAACAACAACAACAACAACAACAATGTGTGAAAATCTCATTGTATTTGGCATGTCTATGACAATTTGCCATAGCCAAGTCGCCGTGGCCATCTCACTACAGCCAACTCACCATAGCTAAGTTGCCACAGCCAACTTGCCATGGATGGGACAACTCACTGAGGTACAAGAGTTACACTAATATCAAAGAAATGCTGGAACAGAATCATTAAAGAAAGGATGCAGAAGGGGAGACAGAATGAAATGCGAATGACAAAAAAATTAAAATAATTAAATTGAATTGTTCACTTGTCCTGCGGCAAGTTGCCCATAGAGTTTTGTTCTTCTTTTTCTGCTTCTCTATAGATCCTTCTTAAGAATTGCTCTGGCTCTATTGCTTTGACTGTGGATTACATTCGGTTCAGTGTCCCAAATGCCTGTTTAATTCCATCAGTCAAGCATTTCTGTCCGGTGGGTGAGAACAAACTAAGTTGTAACATAGAACCTGGACGCAGTTGATGGATTTGGTGGCGTATTCTGAGTGGAAGTAGGACCCATATAGACATGTATAGCAATGTGTACATCTGGAAGGAGGATCTGTGTTTATTTATTTATTAAATTCATTTGCCACCCACTTTGCTGTTGGAATTCACTCCTCTATAAATATGTGTGGGACATGAACAGGGGTAGCATCTTCATTCCATACTTCCAACATTAATGGAGCTGAGTCAACAGAAGGAAATACTGGAATTTTAGACAGATCAACAGTAACTTTTGCAGATGCCATCTTGGAGAATCCAATGAAAGCTTAACTATAGCAGTAGTAAACTGTGGAGTCCTTGGTGCTCTCTGAGCTTGGATGTTTCGTTATCTGACTAGAATAATGTCAACATTGTTAATGGATTTGCTTCTTGTTTGTATATTGTTATATAAGCTATTCCAACATATAAGCCACTTAAACAATAGCCTGACATCCAATAAATTCTGAGTCATCAAGTGTAGGTATTAAGATAACAATTGATAAAATAGCAGAAATAAGGACATTGTTCATTTGTAGGCAAATTCATTTTTGCATTAATTAATTTTGAGGCTGTTTCTGCCACCATCTGCAATTCTTTAAAAGTTGATGTCTATTTAGGTATACATTTCTTTAAAAAGAGATTTTTTTCTATAAGATAGGCATTTTAAAATATATTTTGATAAATATTTGAGGAGGGTTGGATTATTTAAGAAATCTGAAGCCTATAATGATGTCAATGTACTACTACTTCAGTTAAAAGCACTGGATAAAGATAGCTGCTTAGAATATCTTTTTTTTTAAAAAAAAAAAAACTGGATTTCTTGTTCATTGAATAAAGGTCATGGAAACAAATGGAAAATTTAAAATGGTTATTAACACATGCGCGCATGCACACACACATACATACACACACACACACACACACACACACACATCTTCCAATCTTCTCAACAGCTAGCTAATTATTTTGTCTCTTTTGGAATAACGGGGAAAAAATGGAATGGGGATAAGGGCTTAGTTTAAGAGATGTATGTTTTCCTTCCTTCCTTCCTAAATAGGAATTAGGTCAAAATCCAACCATATCATTGTTTACAATGACTTTATTCAGTGTTGTTTTATAAACCTCAATATTTCAGTTTTATAATTACATGAAAGGTACTAAACAGCTATCTATTGGGTTGGACTAAAAACATCCTGAAAATTTTCATGTTTGTTCTATACTAGCTTTCATAGTTAATCCTTTGGTTGACTTCTGCTCCTCAGATGCTTCCAGGGTTGTTGGGGGCTGTTTGCCCTTCCAGAAACCTTATAACCACCCAAGGACCACACCTTTTTATTAGTTGTCCCGAATATGCTCAAGAGAGTTTGATCAGTACTTCAACAATTCACAAAGCATATTAAAGCATGTGCAGCAGATGAATTCTGTTACAAGGCATTTTTCAAATGTGTGTACTCTCTCCTACTCTTTTTGAAGCTGTCCTCTTAAGCTGAACAGATTGCAAAGATTTTGCTGTAGGAACAGATGGATTCATTACAGAGGTCAACATGACCCTTCACAGAATGAGACAAGATGCCCCAGAAACATCCCTTCCAACTAATTAGAAGGAAAATGTTTGGTTCATTAGAGTCTAGTTATGTCAAAATAGATATTAGGGTAGAGTTACGCCAAAATACATCCAAGTGATATATTGCTGAAATTAGCTTTAATGCGCACAGAGGGACAGGAAGAGATTACAGGAAATCTGCATTTGCAGTGATACATGTCCATGGGATGTAGAGGGACACTATTAATAAGAAGGAGCAAATATCATTACAGATTGGCATATTTATACTTTAACACAAGGGCTAAATAGAGTCCCCCTATTCAAAAGATACATACCCTTTATTGGTAATTTCAAGAAACCACGTAAGGGCTATTTTTATCGTTCTCTATATGGCTGTTCATTGTTGGAAACAGGGTGCTAGATCTTTGATTCCTTCCCACTGGTTTTCTCCTTGTAGGAAAATGTTAAATCTAGTGAATATGAGCAATGAAATTGTTTATTTTGAGTCTGTGTTCATATAGAGCTAAATATATATGATTGTAAGAATGACTATCAGATAACAACTCATAATTTTCAGAACCATGGACAGTTCATAGGTAGTTCTGCGCATGTCTGCAAGATGGACGCTGCCCTTTAGCTCCACACAAATGGAGTGGAAGAAGGGTAGAGGGGGGGCTTCGGAGACCCCCGAAGGAGCCAGAGGAGAGACCCCCGAGGAGCTGGAGGATCTGCCCCCTCCCTGGTGAGTTTTCCGGGAGGGGGAGAAGACAGCCGCGGGCCGCTCGCCGTTTTCTTTCTCG